>NC_134174.1:44127896-44353324 GCF_964188355.1 Buteo buteo
AACTCAGCAACAAACACTGAGACAGGGAGGCATGACTATTTCGGGTTTGCTAACTGCCACTAAGATGACAGGTATCTGAAACCACAGCAAAATTAAACAAGATCAGGCACTATGAGAGGCAAGAAATTCTTGGCAAGGCAAAATAGAAGCAGAGGATCCCCTTCCGTATAGCCCTTATGGTAGATTTTGACCTAGTTCTATTAAGCTAAAACTTCAGAACAATTGTATGAAGACCTAAGATGATCTTGTTCCAGAAGCTACTTAATACAGTTCTAATAACACCCTTTAACACATATTTTATGAATACCACATGGACAAAGGGTTCTGAGATTTCAGTCATATGATAAAGAGCTGGATATTTCTAGATGCTTTTTGAAAGTTTATCCAGATTTATCATCTCATTTCCAAGTAAGTTTTCCTGAATCTTACAAGAAAGCGCTGTGACTCCATCACTTCTTGGCTGAGGTTGATAGAATAAGAAGCTTTCGGGCCCTTTATGTTAAACTTGGCAGTAAAATGCCCTGAGTGACCATTACTGCTGTTTTTAAGCAGGAACCAAGGAGACAACTTGGCTGTAGCTAAATTTGGATTTGTTGACCTCTATATGTCTAGAAATACTAAAAACATATTACCAAACACATCCTGCCCTGAGTTACAAAGTGGAAATATATAGTCTGCTCTGACTCTCTGCTCAAGCAGTTTTATCTGAAACAGCCTGTTTTAAAAGAACATGCCAGATCTTTATACAGCACATTGCATCTGGCATAAGCAATTTGCAGCATGTCCTAACACAGAACTCTGCCATCTTTAAGGCTGCAGTACTGCTTGCAAGGTAAACACTTTCCCGCAAGTCTCTAGTGAGGTGGTAGCAGGGGACCACTTCCCCTCCTACCACAGAAGCAGCTTCTCTTTCCTGATAATCCTGAAGCTCTCCACCTTCCTGTGCAGACCTCTGGTGCTGCAGGCAGCAGAGGAACCAAACATCCCTCACACTTCCACTGCTGGTTTCCTCACTACGCACACTGCCAGCAAGAGCTTAGTAGACTTGCCCCAGTTACAGACAGGCAACTAGTAACAGATGGCTCCTGAGCCTACAGAAGTGCTACAGAAGATAAAGCAGAAGACCATTCACCAGTTACTGTTCCTCTGTTTTCTCTCCCCAAGTTGGTTGAAATTGTATGGGCATTCCCCCAGCTGAAGGGAGTTCTTGGGTAACCATCCTCCATTGCCACCCACAACATATCAGCAGCAGATAGCATTGCAGTCACTTTGCAAAGCTTTCTGCATAACACAGTAAACTAAACACATCAAAAGGGCATACATGTTCGCATCTAGAGTATAGGCTCTGGCTCATTGCTAGTTTAAAGAGGGGAGAAAAAAACCTACGTGTGTTTTTTTTTAAAGTTGCAAAGCTCGTCCCAGATGATAGTAATAATGTCAACTGTGTAACTGCTGCAAAGAGCCTGGAGAATCAGAAGCAATTTTATACTCCTAAAAAGAAGCAATTACTTTGAGAGATGGAGTGAAGAGTGTAGCTGTTATCAACAGGATACATATTTGGGGATTTAGGGATTATCTAGTGCCTGGTTCTAGGAAACCCTAAGGTTAAATCCAGTTTGAACTCTTCAGAGTTTGAGGAATGCAGGCAGCATCTTTCCTTCAACAGCCTGGTCCTTGAAGGAACAAAGCCTGAGCTCACCACCAGAAGTTTTCTGCTGGTACCTCTGGAAACACACAAGCCATCAGACCCAACACAGGACTGTGACTTAAAAGAATTTTGGAATACCTGGAAATGATTAAAAAAGCAGCCTGTGTGCTACAGGGACATAATAACTAGAAGCAGGGGAAGTGCTGGAGTGATAGCAATTGCAGGGCTCAGTTTGTGTCAACAGCAGTGCTGAAAGTGCCTGAGTTAAGAAGAACTTGTTTAGCTGACAAGGAAATTCAAAGGTGAGGTCAGTTCATAGGCACATAAGGGTTTTTTATTTTCATTCAGTCTAATTCTCTCTGCTTGTAGTGTTTATCTGGGATAAATAGATCCATGTGTTTTCAGCAAGCTATTTCTGCCCCAGCCTTTTGAAAGCCTGGATCATGGAATCCTTTCTGGAACTATAAAAGGGGTCAAATCTGTCTGGGCCTGCAGGAGGCAGCATCTCCTTACCAAACAGAGATGCTAAGTACTGAAGCAGTACATCACAAAAACGGAGTGAAAACTGCAGCCTAGCAGCTCTAAGGACAGACGTGGAATCGGAAAAAGCAAAAGTTTTCTCCCAGAAGAAAGAGAGCATGTGGACCACATACACATCCAAACCAATAAGACAGGTTGCAATTGGGGAACGTCCAACTCCTTTCAATCAGTTCCTGTTGTTCTGTTAAAAAGGCAAAGAACCTAGCAACATTTTTACAGGATGCAATAGAAAACCTTGTTTGGTTTTATAGACAATCAATGGGAAATCCTGATGGAGCAGAAGAAACAGAATGAACCACTCCTTGCAAAGTCAACCAGCTTTCTTCACATTACCATAGCTGTCATGGATGTTAACTTACCCTTCAGCCCCATGTACCATACTCATTCCCGGATAAAGGGGGGGATGAGGGGAGACAGCAGTAAAGTTAAGAACATTTTATGCCTATGCCCTCCTTGTTCTAATTTTGCTCTTCATCACCACTTCCATTTAACAAATCTTTTCAGGTTGTTTTAATTGTGTTGCAATAGTGTTACCATTTATGATTTCACCTACCCACAGTGGAAAGCTTCAGTCAGTCTCTTGCTAGAAGGGATGCTGTACTTCATACAGTGTAAAAAATTTGTAACACATGCTGACATGCAATACAAGTGTCGGGGAGGGTATAAAAAAATTAGATATCTGGACTTTTTTGGGCAACAGAGTAAAGTACAGATGGACAGACCAACTGATCCAGGCTTTCCACTTCATCTAGACCCACAAAGCTTTGTGTGTTTTTTGAACATTGCCATTCTGCAGCCCATATACAAGAAGATCAGATTTTCATCACCCATTTTAATGTGTTGACATATTTAACTTTAGTTACGGTGAGTAAAGAATGAGACAAAAACTTTTCAGATCATGAAGTACAATCTCAGCAGTCCCTAGGTTCAAGCAGGAAGAAAATGGCATCACCTGGGTTACAAGGAAGCTGAAAAGCCAGTGAAGGTGTCAAAGTGCACACAAGACAGAGCTCTTACCACACACCTAAAAGGTCTCATTACTGAGAAAGAATAAGCATCATTTGTGCCCAGCAGCTACAGAAACTTAGGAAAATTGTCTTAAAAAGGAAGATAGAACAGACATATTCCACAGAAAATGGTTTATGTAACCTCCTGTGGGGAATAAAAGTTGCCTGCTGTGTGCTCATGCTCTGTGCTAGATCATTGTAAAATTTCAGTCTTAACCAAATATTTAAATAAAATGTTTTAATACATAGATATTTCTAAACAGCTTTGGACAATTTCCCTTCTGTGCACTAAAGCACAGGAAATTTTTTTTCTAGACCAGCTGAAAGACTCAATAGATAAATCCTAGGGAAAAATGTCTGTAGTTGTACCAGTTCAGAAGCATGGGATCTCCAGCTTCCTGGGATGCCTTGAAGCATAAGAGCAATATGTCTGAGCTTATTAAAGAAGTGAAAACAGAGGAAGAGGCTTGACAGTTTTCTGGCTGGACCTAGCCTACGTGTATTATGCCAAGTCTGTTCTAGAAAATCACTTTAGTAAAAAGCTTCTTTATATTTCTGAACTAGTTCGGTTCCATGAAATATTAAAGACCGGCAGTCAAAAGGGAACATGTCAGTATGAACATTCCTCTCCCATACAGAGACATCCCATAGTTAAGTGACATGACATTAATGTCACATTCTTACCCTATTCCTTTCCCATGGCTGCCTGCTACCTGGATCTTTGGATAAGTCACAGCCTGGTTTGGGGGGTCCATTTTTTCCTGGACCTTTGCCTAACATGGAAGAGAAGTGGATGCGGAGTAGGTCAAGTTTTCCCACAAGAGTAAATTGTTTCAGCTGTTGAGATCTATGAAATCGGAAACACTCCAGTCATCCTGAAACATATTGGGGGACAGAGCAACACACTGGCAGATGAAATTTAACTTGCATAAATTTAAACTAATGTACACTGGCAAAACAATTTTAACTTCTCATGTACACTGATGAGTTGCAAATATGGAGGCGTCTCAGAGGAATAAAGGCAGAGGAGTCAACCTGAAAAATCACAGTAAAGTTGCCTGCCCTCTTCCCACCCAGAAGAGCTACTAAAGCAGACAGCTTCACTCTTTCTTGGCTCTGTTTAGCAAAACTTAGAAAATATCCACAAACAGATAGAAGACTTCTAAATCAAACTGTCATCTGAAATACCTAGCTCAATCTTTTCTCTGGAAACATAGGGAAGAAACCAAGACAATTGAAAGCAGATCTGTGAAGATGAGTGGAATAAAAAAGAGGCTGCACAGGAACTAGAAACATTATTTTTGTCTGCTATAGAGCAGTCTGTGCTCTCTGCCACCACACAAGGACACATACAGGGGGTCAAACAATATCCTTTACTTCCAGTGCATTTTTCATGCATTGATTGAACAAGTCACCTCCTTTACATAGGCTGTTAGCACAAGCATTGCTCCCTTTTAGCACCACAGCTATTCTTGTTACTGTAGGCAGGGTTAAAGAGTACAGAGGAGATGATCCTCCTCTCATGCTTGCTGAAGTAGCAAGCAACAAAACATTTCTGGAACAATCAAGGCGGGGAGGGGGGGTGGGGCGGTGGAAGCATGCCACACACAACTAGATAAAACTTAGTGTTTTCTGAACCAGAGCACTAGCGGAAGGTTAGAAAGGGATAAAGATGATGCACTAGAGGTACACTATACCATGAAACAGGGCGGGGGGGGGGGGGGCATTTTCAAGCAGCAGAGCCTATGTGGGAGGGTCAGGAAGCAAAGACCATAGGGAGCACTGGTCAAGGGACAGTCAGATGGCATGTTTGCTATTCAGACACCCTGTCCACACAGCAGGACCTCACTTTGCTACTCTGTCTCCACACTTCCCATTTCTCTGTACATGTTCTCTCCTCCCAGGTTAGAAATTCTCTGTTATTGTGTGTTTATATAGCATCTTGTACGACAGCCTAATCTCCCACAAACATTGTTCAGCAATTGCTGAAGGGAAATATGTATCAAGCATCTCACTCAGCCAAATATTTAACAATTCCACAAGTGTTATATCCATCACATGTTCAGTGGAAAATAGGAAGAAGGGCCAACTTCCCTTCTTTGTAAGCAGCTACAGCCTGGAAAATTTGAGTTACCCTCTGCAAAGCTCTTCTATCAAAGCTGAGTAACTTACAGCAGGAAAGGTTCACTAATGAAGTTAATGACAGGTAATACAATGATGATTACACTGACACATTCTTTTGAATTAGAGCAAACTACAGGACTAGAAGCAAATTTCAGAGAAGTAAATCAATTTGGCATTACAGACCTCCAGTGTATTAAGAAACTAAAATCTATTAAAAATCTATTAAAAATAATTCAAATACAGCACACAGGGGATTTGTCATTTTAAAAGGACAGTTTCCACAAAGCAGCATTCATACAAACCACATTATCACACACACACACACAAAGCAGAAGCCAGAATCTTCCTCTCATGATTAGAGGTCACCAGCACCCACTACATCTAGAAGTGGCTGTCAGTTTTATAATTAATCTGTGCTGACGGATCCATTAATTGGAGCAGATCACAGCGCTCAAGCAATGTAGGTCACAATGCTTTAACAATACCAATACAGAGCAGTCAATGTTTCAAATGACCTCATGCCACAGCAATTTCTTTTGGAAAAAAGGCCTCCACAAAGTTAAATCCTTGCACCTTTCTGCCTTTCCTTTCATTGCAGTCTCCTATCATAAGGAAAGATCAAGCTGAGGGCGGATGTGGGGAAAAGTCATTTGCTATGCTGGTAAATGTTAAAGGCAAACGCTGTACTGTCAGTTGCAATTTGATCTTACATATTGTTTCATTGGAAGGTTTATGTATAGCAATAAGATTTCCCTGCTACACCAAAAATAAATCTGTCCATCCAATTACCAGCAAATTATCAACCATTAACTTCATTCGTTAACAGTAATTTTTTCCTATCCCACAGGGGGAAAGGAAGCTAGAAAAATCCTGCTCCTGCCTAACTTCAGTGCAGTTACAGGACAGTTGTTTTCAATTCATGACACTTGACGTGCCCAGAGTGAGTTCCCTGGTCACCACACTGGAGTGGCTTTGGAAGTAACACAAAGTTGTGGAAACTGGCAATGGCGAAACAAGCTCTGCAAGGAGTAAACCTACTTGAGTATATGTACCTACAGCTTCTCTTATGGCTGCACTGATACAGGTTCTTTATGTCACCCTGCAGAGACATCATTTCTGCATCAGACATAGCTGGCCTGAAAACACGGCTCCCCTACAATACAAGGGGATGCTCTGACCCCCAACATACATTTGGACTGCTCTCAACAGCTCAAAAAGTGGAAAGGTTAGTTGGAGTAAGCTTGTAGCTTTAATTCCAAATGTTTTACCTTCAAGGGCTTTATGAACAGCTAACCCCATCTGTTCCTTGGGGAAAGCAGATATTAACTACAGACTAAGCAGAGAGATTGAAGCCAACCTTTGCACAAGTTTCCATTAATTCCAGGCACTCTGGTTTTACATACCTGTTAAGAGCTGATGTTTTGTTATATACAAGCAGCCTTTTGGTCCTACAAAAGGCAGAGGCACCAGCCTGCGTATTCTTGATTGCCACCTACTGGCATTCTACATATTAGAGCAAGGCTTACAAATATGCACATAATAGAAACTAGACAGCTTTAGGAAATCTTTGCTTAAGTGCCCAGGATAAATCATTTTCTAAGTCCTAGATTCTTTTAAGTGCTGTGCAACAGCAACAAAGAAAGAAGAAACAGCCTCACAAAGCCACTACTCGATGACTGATCTAAAAGATTATAAAATCAGAAACTTGGCTTTAGAAAGGATATAGATACCCCTATGGATTTTGTTTTTCTACCAATGATTAACAAAAAGTTATTAACATTAACTCATTAACAAAAAGTCCATCTTCTTGCTCTACTGCGTTAGAAATTTGAAACTATCAGGCTTTAATCTGACTTGGAACTCACTTAATGATCTGCAACACAAAGAGGCAGAATAAAGAGCACCTAAGACTTTCTGTTGCACTTTTCACCAGTAAATCAGAGTACCAGGACAAGTCTTCTCCTGCACTGGGAGGAGAATCCTTAAGAAGGATTTGTATACAGATATTTTGCTTTGGATCTTAAAGGAAACCAGAATCCTCAACCCCACTCACCAGACACAGAACTGGACACAAGAAACGGGAACAGTTTACCCCAGGCTACCTGGCAAACCAGAGAAATGACCAGGACAGAATGTAGGTCATCTCTAATCACTCAAGCACAGGACATGTCCCAAAACAGAACACAAGCTATCTTCCCAGCAGAATGACTTCACCAGTGATGGAGCCAGCCTTGCAGGACCTCTGGAAGTAACTGTCCTCTGTTAGAACACAACATTGCAAGACTGTCACTACAGTCAGCTTTAAGAAGTCAAGCTTTTCAGAGCCCAAACTTGACTGTTCACAGTCCTGCACATTACATTTATTCAGACAGCTGGTCCCTCCTTTCATTCCACTGCAGCAGTGCTGAATGCCAACAAGGCAATACATAAAGCTGCTCAGAACATAAGGAACAAAATAAGATTCTCCAGGTTTTGCAGTCCATTAAAACCATGCTTTCTGAAGAGGTCTTCGTCCTGGTTTAACCCCAGCTGGCAACTAAGTACCACACAGCTGCTTGCTCACTCCCCCTGTGTTGGGATGGGGGAGAGAATCAGAAGAGTGAAAGTGAGAAAGGTCGTGGAGCGATATAAAGACAGTTTAATAAGTAAAGCAAAAGCTGTGCACACAAGCAAAGCAAAACAAGGAATTCATTCACCACTTCCCATTGGCAGGCAGGTATTCAGCCATCTCCAGGAAAGCAGGGCTCCATCACACATACGGTGACTTGGGAAGGCAAATGCCATCACTCCGAACATCCCCCCCTTCCTTCTTCTTACCTCAGCTTTACATGCCGAGTATGACATCATATGGTATGGAATATTCCTCTGGTCAGTTGGGGTCAGCTGGGGTCAGCTGTCCCAGCTGTGTCCCCTCCCAACTCCTTGTGTTCCCCCCCAGCCTACTCACTGGTGGGTGGGGCGAGAAGCAGAAAAGGCCTTGGCTCTGTGTAAGCACTGCTCAGCAGTAACAAAAACATCTCTGTATTACCAATGCTGTTTCCAGCACAAATCCAAAACATAGCCCCATACTAGCTACTATGAAGAAAATTAACTCTACCCCAGCCAAAACCAGAACAGTCTTTTACGCAATTGGTGGAGGGACAAATAAGAGTGCATTAAAACCGTATCAGGTTCATATTCATAGTTTTCCTACAAAACCACAAGAAACTAGAAAATACATTCAGATCAAAAGTCACTGAAAACAAAACTCAGTCAAAAGAGTGCAGATACAAGATGAAAACTAATTTTTTTCTTTCTTTTAATGAATCAAGACAGTGAAAGTTTCAGACAGTAAGAAGAAAAAGAAATCAACCTCTATATTGAGCCATTCATCAAAAAAACTTCAACATGGCCTATGAACTAAAGTCCCAATTAGTAGGTTCCTCCTAACATTACTCTACTGTTCAGCTTCAGCACTCAGATTCAGGTACTGCTACTTACACACTTCAATACAAACTAAGGACTTAAATAGCAGTATATGACATTCATAGCTCCACATCCTTGCAGAAGCCACCAGGATTTGCAAGTTTGAAACCTAGATCACACAGTAATTCCCTTCAAAATCAAGCGTGGTCCTTTGCAGAAAAGAACATCTTTTGAGGTTCATGTAATCTTAAGTATCCAGTTCTCCCAGTAGCATTTTGAATTGATACAGGTTTTAGTACATATGCCATTTTTTTCATGTCTAGCATACGTAAGGATTTCTTCGCCTTTAAGTCAATTATTTGCTGGTAACAAGTAGCAATGCCTGGCAGAATTCCTAGGCAAAACAAATCTTTTAATTTGTTTATTTTTAAATGAGCTAAGTAAATCAAGAATCAATACTTTAAAAACATTTTTCACACTTGAAAACTACAAATTCTCTTCAGCAAAAGCCCTGACATATGAGACAATAGTTTCCTGAACACTGCATCCAGACCAAAACCAGAAATACTAACCCATTAGACACACCCCCTTACAAACTACCTCATTCAAACTCCTAAACCAGCATTTCGTTCTGCCAAAGGGAGAAACTGAAAGTATTCTCTCTGTATTTCTTTTTCTCCAAACCTCTGCTTTCTACCCGAAAGATTTTTTTATTATTATTATTTGAGGGGAAACAACAAGAAAGAACTAAAGTTCCATGGCAGCACAGTACTTCTTTACATTGTGATCAAACTTTGAATGACAGCAGCCTGCAAAAGAAAGGTGCTTAAAAGCAATAGGCCACGTTACAAAATTCTAGTAGCTACCCTAACTGCTGCTTACTGATGACATTCACATCACCTACCAGAGAGAACACAGATCAGCACCTTTACCAAGTCACTGGGCTGAAAGCAAGCTTATCATAGATAGGATTAAGACAGGGACATTACATTCAGATCCAGACTTCCCAAACTTGAGAGCAATTTCATCCAGGCTTTGCAATCAGTTCACTTCTACTTCAGAAGAAGGAAAATAAATCATGACTTATTTTCTCCACTTCTATTATTTTCCTGCCAACCTCCCTGTAATCTCACCAGACTCCCTGCATTATATAACTGTCCAAGCCATTCTTCCTTGTCTGTCTTACCCCAGCAAATCAGATAAACTGGTGGATCAAACTTCAAAGGTCAAATTTATCTTTGGTACTCAATATTAGCCAACTTATTTTCAAAGACTGAAGGTTGCAGCATATGCTTACATGCATTCTATATTAAAAAAACTACAGCTGATGTCAGGAGGACAAGTTCCATTAAATGCTCTCCTAGTAGGACTGAGGAACAGACTTCAATGTAACACTCACCCCACACAACACTTCCTTAGATACAGTTAAATAACAACACAGGGAGGTTAGCCATACACATTTAGGCTAAAATTGGGAGTTAGTCAAGCAAGAAAAAAAATTCTACTTCTTATTCAACTATTCTGAAGAGAGAAACACAGCAGCCTCCTGTGAGCCACAAGAGACAGTATTTACAAACAACTGTCTTAACTGCAACATTTTTGAAGTTTCACTAACAGAGGAAACCATGAAGCCAGACACAGTCAAGGATTCAAAGCTATGACTCACTTTTATCTGATTAGTTTCCCAATAAAGAGTTTACGAAACAACAGAATATAACCACTTTAATCAGACATTATGCTAGCAGCTGATTCCCCACCTACCTCCTTATTTCATATTCAGACAGGGGGTCCCCACTTTACAGAGACAGCCTGGATCATGGCAAAAGACAGAGCCAAACAGAGCATAAGGAATGTACTCCCAGGTGACACTGGGGAAACTAACAATGAAGACATTAAAAGGCCTCAATTTCTTTTAGCTACTAAGACATCTGTCACTCCAGACTGGAGGCATGCAGCTTTCACCTAAAGAAGTGTCATAAAGCTAGAGTTAGAAGTTAAAGGTGTCAGGATCAGATCATCTCATGACCACACTGGCTTTAGTCATATCAGAGATAAGCATGGCCCAGCTTAACACCTGTCTATTTCAGAATAAGGCTTCATGAAAACCAAGTAGAGATACAGCTCCACTTGCACAAGCACCAGTTGTATTCCTCCAGTACTACTCTTGACTACTCTATGACTATTCATAGGAGCTTCCTCCTCCACAAATACTTCCCTTTGTCTAGACTACCATTCCGTTACTCCAGAAACACAGATCTATCTAGAATCTGATCAAAAAAATTATAATGAAGATGCAGACAACTGGAAAAGTATTACACATAACTGCATTTTCCTGTATATCCACGTATCCATTGATCTAAACATCAGCCATCCTATTACCTGACCACAGCGCAGGCAAAGTCAAACCCATGCTGCTAGAGGGGTGAGGGGTTTCACAAGGGGCCCAGGCTCCAGAAAGCCCTTCTGATGTTCCTGTATATACATATGTTACACAAACACGCTCACTCAGCCCGGCCTCCAGGCAGCTCTAAAAGTACCCAGACCCCAAATGTGTTCAATAGCCAGTTACAGGATGCTCTGTGAACCGGCAAGCAGAGAGGACAAGCTTCTCAAGTCCTTCTGCTGTGCTGTACATAGAGACCCTCAGGAAAAGTCAAGAAAAACTTCCCTACCTCAAAGTCCTTAAATGTATCAAGGCAAGACAAACAAAAGGTTAAAGGGAAACCAGTAGTACTATTCACATTCCTGAGTACAGGAAACTGAGACACAAAAGAAAAGTTTACAGTCGCACCAGATTCCTTGGGCAGCCTGAACAGATGATGACAGGCCTCCCAAGTCCTAGAGCAGTGCTTCTCTTCCAAGAGATAAAGTCAGGCAAGCAAATGAACCCCGCTAAGCTCCAAACTACACAGCTAATGTCATAAACAACAACAAAATCTGAACTCAGACACAAGCTGTTTCCTCCCTCTGCATTCCTATTAAGTGAAGCAGGAAGGACTTGTGTGCACTCATGTATCTGTATATGTTGCAAACCCAAGCGGGATGTGGATTCCTTTCTAGTGATTGCTTGTAGTTTTTTCTGGAGGGGAGGGAATATTAAAAAATTCAAAATTCCAGAAAGAAGACTTTCATGCTGTCAAATGCTAGTCTGGAGAAGGAGAAGAGCCTCTGACAGGCCAGCTTCTTAATCTAAAGGATTCCACATTGGCAACTGACAGTCCTTTCAATGAAGAAGCACCTGAGTACTTAATAACAGAGAATTAACGATCTGACAACAGGCAAGGTACTTGCTCAGGCATTAGTAAGGAAACAGAGTGACACCTTACATGAAAAGCTACTTGAATGCCATTTAAACTTGTCAAATTGCAGAAAATAGAGCTGCAAATTGATAAAATCAAGGTTATTCATTATGTGAACTAATGTCTAATTTTCTTAAATTGCATCCATTCTACACAAGTTAAAACAAGAGAGATTCTCTGCCTGAAATATTAATGTGTGGGAACAATCCTGGACAGGGCAAACTACCCAGCACTGCCAAGAACTGCTGTAATGCATTCAGAGGTCCTACAGCTAGAAGACACCAAACCAATCACCCTTTCTGACCTCCTGTAAAACACAGATCATACCATTCCCTAAATGAATTCCTTGCTTCAGCTAGAGCACACTGTCAAGAGAGGGTGAAATTGGCAGCAAAGAAGAATCCATGACAACCCTTACTAAAACACTCCAGTGGTTAATTACCCTCATTCTTTCCAAACACAGCTCGCTCTTCTAGCCTAAATTTGTCCAGCTGCAACTTCCAGCCAGCAGCAATCACAGTACACTTGTCAGCTAGATGGAAGAACGTTTCTGGTCCTTATATAGGTGCTCATAGACTGGTCAAGCCACCTTTAAACCTCTGCTCAATAAGCTAAAACAGATTGTGCTCTCAGAGCTTGTCACTAAAGGACATGTTTTTCAGACCTTTTAATCATTCTGACAGATTGCTTCTGATCCTCCTCCAATTTATCAGCATCCTTCTAGCACTGTTGAAACAAGGCATTACTATCACAAAAGCAATTGCACCAGTGACAAAGGCATTACCTCCTGACTCTCGTTTAACAATCCCTTGGTTTCACATCCAAAAACCTCATTCATCCTTGTGGTAACTTGGAAGCTGGTTATTCGGCAGGTGCCCCAAGTCCCTCTCGGAGCCCTCCCCTTCCCTAAAGGGTCTCACACCCTGCAAGCATGACCTCTTTAGCTCCTAGATGTCAAATTTAACTTTAGGCCATATTAGGAGGCTCCACATTTGCTTGCTTACATTCTGCTATATTGTACTACTGGTTTGGAAACCCAGTATCGCAGAATACTATCTTCCTTGTTGACACGAGACTGAGGAAAGCATATCTCCAGGCTTTAAATCACTAATGATGTGGGGTTTTCTTCCACATTCACTTATTTTTAAAAAATACTAAACAACAAAGAGCTAGGAACCAAATGCTGCATGACCTTACTAGAAACACACCTGCTGAGCAATGATTCCTTGTTAATCATCACATTTAGAGACCTGTCACAGCTGGCTAGTTGGTAATGTCATTAGTGTGTGCCATGCTAATTCTGTATCACTTGTTTTCCATAATGTCCTGTGGTACCAAGTTAACTGCTTCAAGATGTCTAGAGTATTTCCTTTAATCAACTAAATTTGTCAAAAAAGAGATATCAAGTTAGTTTGACAGGATCTATTTTCCATAAACCCATCTTGACTGGCATTAATTATATTATTCTTTTTAACTTTTTGCTACTCAAATCCCTTTATCAGCCATTTCATTATTTTGCCCAGGATAAACATCAAGTTGACAGGGCTATAATTACACAGTTTGTCTTGTTTACCCTTTTTATACTTTGGCACAACATTACGTTTCTTCCAGGCTTCTGGACCCTCCCCACAGATACAAGAATGAACATCATCAGTGTCCCAGAGACAGGGACATGCCATAATTTTAAAAACTGCTTAGGGATGCATGGGACAAAGTGGCTCCAGCACCTGCTTACCTGGCACAAGATGTGCATCAAGCATCTCACTAAAGCAAGAAGCAAACACCAAGAAGGGACAAGTAAAAAAGCTAGATGATAGGTGCCTCAATCTAGCACACTTTCAGGGACTTAAATTACCACAATAGCATTTCAAGACTCCTTTGAGAGGGAAGCCCTCTTCAGCTGCCCCTGACCTGTCCATCTAATAGAAGCAGGGAGAGGACCCCTGAATGCTGCCCTGCTTTGCATGGTTTGATCAGAGACTGCAAATCAGAAAAACTGTGAGAACTGAGCACAAGTGAGCACATTTGGGAGGGTGGTACCAACTCATTACCATGAGAGGAGACACCTGTTTGCTCAAGCCTTCCAGGCACAGACACTAATTGAAATCAATGCTGAACTCTCAAAGTCAGGAGATAGGGAAGCTTAGAGATGTCAGCAAAATCTAACCCTTAATGAAAAAAAAAAGATTAGACAAGTGGAAACCAGGCTAAGAAGAGGCTAGAGGGCATGACAGTTGATGTAAGAGATGAGGACATGTCAAAGAGTAACAGAGGCATTGCAGAAGGGCAATAAGGCAGCAGAGGAGAAAGAAGCAGTTAACATAGAGAAGATGGTGGAGAGGGAAGAAATTAAATTGACAGTACCACTGCAAAGCCAGATGTAATTGCATGAAATCATGTTTCAACAATCCCCTCTCAGCCTGCTTCAGTCAGCTTTCACAGCCTTTGCTCAGTGCTGTCAAGCTCCATACTACTGCACAGAGGGGAACAAATATTACAGGCAGTGAGAAAAATGAAACAGGGAGCTTTCACGACTAAAACCTGGATCTCCTTACCACTCACTGCAGTCATGCAACTGTAGCTGCTCTGCTCTTCAGGGCTGTAATACAACCTGTGTTACCACTGGGCAGAGCCAGGACATTTGACTGCAACAGAAATGGTAGACAACAAAAGTCTTGTTGGCAGAGGTGCTGCAGGTCAAGTTTGTTATTTGCCTCCTGACAGAAGCAGCATGGTGTTGTGTTGTTCTGAAGAGGGGAAGTCAAAAAAGACAAAAAGCCAAGAAATTTCATAATTTCAAAGAACCACTCTTACCCTCAAAAGCATGCATGGACTTTAAGGGCATAGAAGATACACTGGAGACGGCGGCTGCGTGTTTACAGCTTACCTCACTACATTGCCCAAATTGATTTTGGTAGGAAGAGGACAAAGGGAGGAATGGGATTTCTGACCCAGAAAGAGAGTAGGATTCTGAGCAGTAAGGCAGTATGGTGAAGAACAAAACAGAGGTGTATTTTGAAAGTACAAGGATAACTGTACTTAATGCCAGTAACCTGACAGCACAAGGAGTTCAATAGCAAGGGTGACAATACTGGCAAGGGAATGCTAGTTGTGGCTCGCTTTCATGGTAACAGACCCAGGCAAAAAAAAAAAAGTATCATCAATTTACTAGGTTTAGTAAAACTTTATTGCGCTATATTCAAGGCATATTTGCCTGTATGTAAAACAATATCAGACCCATTACAGATCTGGCCAAATTGGCTGGCAACTCAGAAGAGATGGCATAGCTGACAGCAACCAAACTAAAATGTTGGGACTAAATCAAACTGACAGTGTCCCTTTAAGGGAACAAGCATAACCAAACACGTCTATTTTTAAACCACTTTTGCGGAAGGCTGCTGCCATTTCTGACACTGTTACCAGCAGCAAAGACAGCATCTGTGGCAGCAATTTCATGGACACAGTATAGCGGGAGGGTACTTCTCTACCTCCCTTCCCAGCCTTGTCTTGGGAAAAGAGCAGTGGAAAGATTTTAATGAATTTTGTTTCCAAAAAAACTCAAAGCAAAGTAACCAGCATATGGTGCATTCATCAAATGGAACAACAGCAGCCATGGCTGTCCATGCTCAGCACTGATCTTTCAGGCGGTGTTGCTGTTGTTAGTCAGACCACTTGTGGGTCTAGAATGTCAAAGAGGGAGACATGCAGCAACGCATCAGTATCTGTAAGAAATGGGTATGATGAAATCTACAGGCAGACCCACAAGTAGCAGACTTCTACTCCCAGGACAGATCGGTCTCCAGAAGTCACTTCCACTTCTCCTCCACCCCCAAAAAATTCTCTATTTTTTCTGAAAGTCTGTTATGTGTTAGGAAAAAAAAAAATCTTTTTATTATTATGTGAAGAAACAACACTGTTCCTTGCAGAATGATTTAAAAGGCATCATGGGTTTTTTTATTTTTTTAAACAGAACTTGCTTAGAACTTCCGTGGTCATTCCTGTACAATATTAGGAAACACAAGTCTGAAGAGGAGATGTAGGACACTTAGGCAAAAGAGCCATTTTTAAATATTTAAGCCCATATTAGACTCAGAGGGAAAAACCCTACAAATCATATAGTAGGAAGTATTTTTCATTTCCCAGTTCTACCAGTTCACTAAAGCAACATTGTTGTGAATTGTCCGTTGACCTAGCTCATTCATTCAGAAGTAAAATCCAAGAGATGCTCCATGCATCAGGAAGGCTGTAGTTTTATATTAGTAAATTCATGCTGACGCAGCTCTTAAAACAGGACTTGTTCATTTGCAGCCTATATTCTCACAAAACAGGGAACAGCTGCTAATTAACAGTAGTACTTCCAAGACCTGAGTGGTTGCACCTAATATTGGCAATATTTTAGGTTGTCATGCTAAGGAATACAGCATTAAGTCAGGTCAAGTTACCTCTGCAATTCTTAAAACTTTCTTCCCATTGCAGAATACAATTTAATAGAGACATAACCTCCCCAACATCTTCCCCCTTCTCCCATTAACAAGCCTCTAACATCCCTGTGGCACCTTGAGCAATTCCTTGCACAACAAAGCACTACCAGAGAGACATTTAAACTGTTTCAGCTGTCTTTCATCCAGTTTTCAACACCATGTGATCACCAAACACTCTACAGACCACAGCAATCCACAAACTGTAACTTCATTATCTACAGCAAAACTGGACATTTACATGGATTACAACTGTGTGGCACAGACTTCATAAAGCATCCTCTTCTAATCTTAAAAAGCATAATTTCCAGAGCAGAAAGTGCTCCCTTCTTCATTAGCATCAAAATGTCACTAATGGTGCCGCTAGACATCAAGCGGCATCCTTTTGAGAATCTGGCATATTCTTCACCCTTCCAGCTTTCAAAGAAATATAGCATTCAGCTGAATAGCTTTTTCAACAAATGACATGTCACAGCCTTGACACAGAAATACTTGCACCTTGTCAATCATTCACTCACCATCAAGTTCAAATGCTTATCTTCACAGAGATGAATTTGGTCTGCACTACAGTTAATGTTAAATATGGACTCTTAGAGGAGAAGATGAGTGTAAGTAAAAGTACAAAGCAAATGTGGCAAATCAGAGAAAATACCATGCCATTTGTACATTAAATAGGCAACACAATTTCTGTAGCATGTGGAAATTTAGGCACACAGAACAACAAAAGCAGAGTGTTAGATGACAAGAGTAGAAATGTAAGCTGATATGGATGGTGCCCAATTTTAAACTGGTGACCTAAACGTCCCAGCCCAGAGGTTAGCTACTGTTTTATCTATCAAGGTTGTTATACTGCAACCATCACTATAATATAACACAGCCAGTCAGGTCCTTTATTGCCAGAGAGAAATCCATGTGTCATTTCCAACACCTCAGTTATTTCTTTGATAGATGTGTAAAACAAAGCACTATTGTGCACAACAAGTTGCCTGTGCTAGCCAAGGCATCATTCATCACCCTGTTCAAACCAATTCACAGTCTGAACTGAAACTATGGTAAAAATTAAACATAGTCATTTTGGAATTATTCAGGCAAAATAATAGTAATGATTAACTTTTGTACTTAACCTCTCTGGGTCCATGTCACAAAAATAACTCAAATATCTTAAAGATGCCTGCAAGGAAAGAGCAGAAGCCAACTAAAGGCCTAGTCTGGGATTTCTGAAAGGTCCAAAAGAATTAAATTCAAAAGAGCTGGATGCCTGGTACCTGCAGTTCACTTCAGAAATAACAAGATGCCTGGAACGACAAAAGAAGTGGTCTCTACAGAATCCAGATGCTAGCAGAATTGATAATAGTGTAAAATACAAGCTATATGAAAGGTCTTGTTTAGTATTACACTCTTACTGCTTTTCAGAATCATTTTAGAGAGTCATCTCGGCCTCATTCTCCCCCCCCCCCATCCCCCCCGATGCCTTTCCACTGAATGGTGTGGTATTTCACAATTACATTTTTCAATGGAGAGCTACATTTAATAAAAGAAGCCCATTTTCTGGCATAGCACTGCTTTGACATGATGTTTTTAACCAGGACTTTTCCAGTCCTCCCAAATCACCCAGAAAAGCCATTTTAACCATCTGTGCATGCTGTCTTCCGTGGAGACCCTGCTGGGCCACCTCACATAGCTGGGACACAATTGAGATTTTGCCAGTTATGTCTCACTTTACAGTTAAGGATTTGGATATATTATTCCTCTCATTTAACATTCTGTTTACTTCCTTTTATGTTGGTGCCAACCATCTTAGACGATGAAAGATCACACAGATCGGTCGGTCAGCATACATCATCCAAACTGATACACAACAGTTCTGAGGTTATTGATTCTTGTAGATTTTAATATCCCATTGAATAGCCCAATCTTATTAACTCAACTGAATTCAATACCACTCATTCATTACTTTGAGCTCTTAACTTCCATGTGCTAAGTTAGCTCAGTTTCTGTCTCTTCAGTTTTCTTTTCAACCCTCTTTCATGGATCAGGTAACTCTGTACTGTATTTGCAGTCAAAGACCTCAGGGAATCAACTCAAGAGCAGCAATCTTCAATAAAGCCAAGTTTCTCCATTAAAGCAGGCTCCACTTAATCACTCTTTGAATCAACGTGCTGCAGCTTCAATGAGAACAGCTCCAGTGCAGGGTATTCCCAAGACTCCAGGCAATACATAAATGGTACACCAGGACACAAAATCTTGCTTAAATGACACATTCAGAGATTGTCTCTATATTCAGTGACAGCAGATACAGATGAAGCAGCCTACTTTTGTGCCTCTCTTGGCGTTTTGATGCTTTTTCAAGCTACTTTTGAAAGCCTGGAGGCACTACACATCCTCTTTTCACAGGGGTCTGTATGTACAGGGCTTCTTCCCACTTTACTGTGCCAGTACAACATAACCGTATTTCCCATTCTAAGCCATTTTATCCAAGGAGGTCTCTTGAAAATGAACACTGGCAATGGGGGAGAGAAGGAATGTAACAGGCAAGTCCTGAAACTCTTAAATCAATGTATTTTTCTCCTGGTTCTAAATGATTTTATTATATCTCAGATTTTCATCACATTACCTCAAATGGCAGGAACTGGCCCACCACTCACTTTCATAGCATTGCCATTACTGCAAAGCAGCATCTCTTCTAAAGGTGCCAGGGTTAGTGGCTCCAGACAGAAAAAAAGGGATTATGGTAGGGTGCCCATTTATCTACTGCTACCTCATTTCATCAACCATTTATCAACACATTCTTCATCTGGAGAAATAAAACCAATGGTAGGCGGAGGTTTTTCAGTGCATTTCACTTCCCTGGTGTAATACAGGTGGTAACACAGCTGAGATCAAACACTTTCATCTTTCCTCCAGAGCCAGGTTGACTGCAAACCAGCTGCTTCTCAATTAGAGCTTGCAATATTTCTGGCAAGGGTTAAGCATGCTTTCTACAGCTGGGATTTGCCTGGCTGTTGTTTTCTTACTTAAAGAACATTCACTTTTTTCTTACTAGCTTATTCACCTTTTACCCAAGGTCCATAAGAAAAAGGCCTGGCTGAAGTTGTGTATGAGACATAAATCTATGGTAAGCTTTAGGCAGATAAGGGGACCAAGATAATAGAACACTGCTGTTGCATTACAGTTTATAAACCCTGTCACACACCACAATAAGCATCTCTCTGTTGGTTTCCTACAAGAAAAGGTTTATAACTGCATTGTGAACAAAGCCCAAGGAAGCTTCAGGAGACCTTCTGGCTTGTTGCCAAGTCATTTCTGCTTCCTCAACATCTTTACTCCAAGTTGGGACAAAAACAGTTACCCAATGGCAATTGCCTTGCACAGGGAATTTTACCACGTTTAATTTCTTCAGATATACATGAGGACAATAGGAAAGGAGTACCATCATTTCAGTGCATCTCAGGGAGAAAGAGGTACTGTAGTAGTTTGTTCCTCTTTCAGAAATCTTTATCCCTCTCTGGGTTTTATATTTAATATGTAAGGTAAATACAAATTAGCTATCCTATCTCTAGAAGGATTATAGATCCTGGAATCAAAATGTTAGTAATGACTTATGTTCATATGGCACCAAAAATGAAATCTATGTTATGGCTTGCAAGACTCACCAAGAATGGCTGATACAGAATCAAAATGTGAGGAGAAGTATACCAGCACAAACCTTTTCTTTTTGACAGGACGGAGAATTTTTAGAATGTAAAGCAAGGAACAAGGAAGCACAACTTGATGTTCCCACCTTTACCATAAATTCCCCACAATATCTTTAAGGACACTTATTACTTCATGTGATTTAATATCATAGTAGAATACTTCCAATCTTTACTTGTCTCCACCTGGCACCTCTCTACATCCCCTGCAGGGTCCACAGGATGACAGTATGCCACTCCTTGGTCATTTAAGCTTCTATACAATTCTGTCAAAGTGTTAGTATTTGCTTCAGTTGGTCAGTCTTTGCAATTTGTCAACACTTCACAAGTAATGATTCAAAATAACTAGGATGCGTGGTTTTCAAGTTTAAAGCCAAATTACTTGTTGTCTCACTCCTCATACAAAGATCAGTAACATAACTGAGAGATAACATAGAGTTACATATACACATATATAAGTGTTTAAAACACTACATACTGGAGACCTTTTTTTCTTCCCTATTCAGGCTAGCTTCTCATCCAGTAATGTACGCATTGTGTTTTGCGCTTTATGAATTCCTAGTATGCATGTAACTCAATATATGAGCACTTATAAATCAGCCACAGCCGCTGTGTTTCATCCACCTTCCACTTCCTGCTCTGAAATGCTTTGTCAGCAAAGCTTGAGCTATTGGTTCTGCAGGTGCATGTAGATCAATATTAAACACATAGTAGTTTAGTCTGCAGTGCCTAATATTAGCTCTGCTTCAGCAGTCCTTCAGAGAGCGCAGTTACCTAGGTGAGATTTCCAAAGCACTCAACACTGCCCAAAGTCAGCAGTATAACTCTTGTTGAGATCCAGCATACAGGTCCTCCCTTCAGCACCAATTATATTGACTGCAGACCACAACGTTCCTTAAAGATTAGTAAGTAGGACCACATTAAGAGATGTCACATGGTTCAGAACAAGCTGTTGGGTTACAGCTAGCAGCTCTTTCAACTGCTGAAACCCACAAACCTTGACTGTCCTGAGAACAGGCTTATCTTGCCACATCCACACTATGTAAAATATATCTTGTCAGCTTCATTTCTAATCTTTCCCAGAGAAAAAAAATGGGTACCCAGGACTCTCACTTCCCTACCCTTCACGGATATTCAATGCAAAGTGGAGTCAAATTTTTCTACATATTTTAGGTTGCACCTTGCCCGAGACACAAGGAAGTAGAATCACAAACTGTATAAAAGAAAGGAAAACAACACCACACACCAGAGACTAGGGTGAAGCAGTCATAACTTCACATAAGCTGTTTCCATCTCCAAAAGCAATCCTGACTGTTAATTGCACCAACGTTTCCTCTTACCAAAAAGCCAGGAAATGGCTTTGCTGCTGAAGTACCACATGATTTTAAGCAGGGTATCTTCATAAGTTGATGAAAAGCAAAGAGCTGGGATATGAAATAAAAAATGGGTTACTAGTCAACTTGGAAGGGATGTGGAAAAACAACACCAAGAAGGCAGGAGAGTTTCAGCCACAGGTGTCAAAGCTTAGTATATAGTCCCAGAGCAGACATGGGAGGGCAGCAAACTGATCCAGAGGTGCTAACACACAGACCATAACTGATGCTCTAGATTGAAAAAGCTGACAGCATACAAATAAAATAAAAAAAATAAAAAAAAAAAAAGGAACTGACAAAAACAGTGTCACCATACATTACCTGCCCAGCCTGGCTGTGTGGGCAGGCAGTGAAAATAATTCACACTGCGATGTTAGCACCTCTGTCGAGGGAGGCAGTATGCCTATCATGGAGTGTCATGACATACCACAGACAAAGCAAGCCCTTCACAGCTTTGAACCATCAGACAAACCAAGCACAAGATCTATTTCCTTCACCACTGGAATGCAGCCTCCTCTGGAGCAAAACACTGAAGAGATTTAACAGCAAAAATTTAACTCCGCACTGCAGCTAGTCCAAAGGAAACTGCAAAGACAGGTGAACTTAAGGAAACAGTCTATATCTGTAAAATAGCCAAGTACTGGAGATAACCCTGTCTGCACACAGTGATGAGAAGTAATACCACTTGTGAATGGCCACATGTGACTTAAGTCCTTGCCATAGGAACTGACTGTGAGCCATAGCACAGTGCTGAGCCACCTGGAACCTCGCCAGTTAAAAAAAAAAAACAAAACACAAGTCACCTACTAAATCATCACCCCACCTCCTGCAGCAACCAAGTTTTCTGCATCCAAGTGCTCATCCCAGCATCCTCAAGATCTCGTCAGTCACAACCTGAGTGCAGCTTTTGGAGGGGAGTTACAGGGAGGCTCCAGACTGCTATGACAGGAGACAAGACTGTTATATGCAGTCAATAGGTGCTCCAAATACTCTGTCGGACTGGATCCTTGCTCTGTACCGAGGGCACCTTTTTACAGTCCCCACCAATATGAAATGTGCAGGCTATTACATTTACATACTGCCTTCACATTCCAGCTGCATTAGGAACAAGACAACAGTCCACAGAGAATGCCTCTCTGCTCCTTCCTCTTGTTCTTTTGCATACCCTTGAGCTGCAGTGGTCTCAGCCAAATGCCAAAGAAACCCAGCTTTCATCCTCCATGGCAGCACTCTACCCCACAGGGAAACACATCAAAGCTGTCAGTCCCACACACACATCACCATTTACCGAGAAATCGCCCCATCGCCTCACCCAACCACCCCTCAACAGATGAGCAACTTCACCACATGCATGTCAGCCTTCAGTATGTAATGGAAAAGTCTGCAGCCAAAGCAACAGCTGCCACAGCTAATTTAGCCATTGGTAAAAAAAGGAAGTGAGGGAAAGAAGACTGTAGTCTCTGCTGTTACTTGTATTACAGAAGGCCTTGATCAGCACTGTTACAGATACAGTACCTATACACACTAAAACTCTGGCTCAGGGTAGAGTCCCAAAACAAGAGTCAGGCGAGAGAATTAGTATTTCTGTTTCTACAACCCATTAGTTCAGTGACCACATGACATAACTAAGATCACAAAATGAAAACCAGGACTTGTATATCCTCTGACACTGATCAGCACCACACCAGCAAATAAGAGGCCATTGAAATGCAAGATCTCCAGCAGACCAAAAGGAGCCTTTAAGGAAATCCAATGGGCAAGCCTTGAAACTGCAGTTGTCAAAATGGTAATTCAAACTTTCATGCTAATGCTCCTAAGCTGCTCCCAGGCCCTGAGCTGTCTCCATTGTATGTACAGAATGGTGCAGTATTGGTGAAGACATGAACACCAGACTCACAACACGCATCCAGACCTGGCAATCTAGCAGCTGTTGTCCCTCTCCTGAACTTCACCTCTAAGCCTTCAGCAGAAAACTCTACACAAGATCTTAAGCCCCAAGCTGTAGTGATTTTTTTGGTAGGGTTTTTTGTTTGTTTTCCTCCTGATAGAGCTTAATTTCCACTCATGGATGATCCAAGGTGAAAACAAAGGAAGAACTGAGGGAAGCTATAAGCCTTTTTGCTACTCCTTTAGCACCAACTATGCACTCCTATATTCCAAGATGCTGCTGAAGCCACATAACTTCACAGACCTCTCTGCTTTGAAGGATGCATTTTCCCTGCCCTCCAAGCATATCTGTGTTTGTACTACTGTAGTAACTAATGGCTCCAACCAGAGGAGGACTCCATGATGCAGATTGCAGCACATGTGCATAATAAGTAACAGCTCCTGCCCCCAAAAGTGGTCCTAATTTAAAACTAGGTGCAATGAGAGGGATGAACCAAATAGAGAAGATGAGGTAAGAGGATGGAAAAAGCTATTACATGAACAGGTGTTTTCACTGACTGTCTCTACTCCCCTTCTGTTTTTCACAGAGCTCAGCTGCCTACAGCCAACACACCATGAAGACTGAAACTATGAATTGGTGTTTGAGGCTTTTTTTTGGTCCATAAGAGGGCAGAAATATAGCAAAAAGCTATCCTAATCTGAGGAAGTTCAGCTGTTCCAATGCATTTTCAAGCAAGTAATTACAAGTGACAGGGTGATTCTCTAGAGAAGTGTTAGGGGAGGCAGGAATTTAAATGCTGCTCTGAATTTTACAACAGGTGAAGGTACTTACCTACCCTACACAGCCTTCTTTTTATGACTGGCTTATTCCATTCTCAGATGCCTAAAAGGGACACAAAAGAGAAAGTATGGGAGTATCCTACTTCTTAACCCTGACTGCAGCAAAGACTATGTTTAATTTATAGCATGCCCACTATACAAACCCCTCCATAGCTTGTATCACTCAGAACCCACACCAGAAGGGCATGACTTTTCCTCCAGATTGCAATATACCCATTCATTTTCAGATACCAGTGCTGCTCCTTAGGATGACTACTGCACACCAGGAAATTGGGGCGGGGGGGGGGGGGGGTGGACACGGACCACCCATGTGCCAAGAGAAAAAGGAGACATACATGCCAAGCTCTTTTTCAAGAAGATTATGCTAGAAAACCGGGCAGTGATCTGAAAGGATAACTTCAGATGAATAGATTCATATGCAATCCATGTACTTAACCTGTATGCCAACAAGCAATATAGCACAGCTCTGCTATTCATCCCATCTGATTGTAGAAGGGTGGGAGTTGGAAGCCTTGTGCTGCGAAAATGCCAGCCACTAGCCAAAAGATATATTTGGTTGCTTGTCAGTGCAGCAGATGCGAAATGGGCAACCTTTCCCTTCTCTGACCTCCTCAAGGACAGCAAAAGCAGCTCCAGAGAAGGAAATAACAGAGGTCAGCAAAAGTAACTGATTTCTGGAAGTTCTGCTTTTTGGCACTATTCCTAAATCATGTTTTTCTGCCAGAAATTTGTCAAGAAAATATAATCCCCTTAAATATTTATCTCTTGCATAACAAAATCTAGGGAGCTGAAACATTCAGATTAAAAAAAAAAGAGAGAGTTATCAATAGCAGCAAAGAGGGTTTGTGCTGATGGGATTAACAGGAGGGCTGACCAGCATGTAAGAACATCTAACACATAGGACACCACAGAGATACCACAGAACCATGAGCCCATATAAAATCTCTCGAATTCCTCTAACAAATACCCTGCTTACTCGCTGCCTGTTGAAGCACGAAAACATGTAACGAGGTATGCCAAACATGGAAGCACGATCTTTAAATTCAATGGTCTTTTAAATACTGGGGAGAGAAGTTGCTCCACGTGGCCATGCAGCATGAAGGAAAAGTATGGTGACCATAAATACTGAAAGAGATGGCAGGAAGAAAGGAATTTCACTTCATGCCTCTACTCAAATCAGTGCTGGGAAGAAATAGGGTACAAACAGGCAACAGAGAAATCTGTATGTAACAATTCTACCCTTAAATGAGATTCCTCTTGATAAAGATATGACAAAAAAGTGATCTTGCTGCTTAACACAACAGTAAAATATCTGCCCAATCCTACCATACTATAAAACAATAAAAAGAGGGAGTTACTTGCAGCAGCGATTAGACAGATTCCATGCAAAACAGACAGCAGAGATGTGAGCAGATGTACAGAGAAGAGGTTTCACAGGGTTACCATCCCAATAGGGGAAAGGACTCTTGCTTCTTGGTATGCTTACCACTTTCTAGAAACGCCAGCAACTACTGAGCCAAAGATATTCAGTTTGGGCCTTAATTTATAAAATTTTTACATCTTCCTGCTAGGAAGATCTCCTGTCTTACATATAATTTAAGCAAGCTGACTGGATAACTCTACCAGTGATAAGCTTTTTAAAAGTTACTAAATTAATCAGCCATTATCATTTGAAATCAGGAGCTGCATTTAAAACCACTGGGACACTGAAGTTATTAAAAGTGGGTTTTATTTACAGAACCATTCTTAACAGCATATTTATTTAATAAAATATATGTAAATTGCATGTGCTATTAATAAGCTCATTAGAACAGTTAACCCAAGCAGATTTCTAACTCAATACGTAATCCGTAGCCTTTTCAGAGAACGCCTCTCCTTCCACAATCATGGGAATTCACAGGGACCAGCCTCCTATTCTTAAAGTCAGGCTGTAAGAGGGATGTTCAAAAGGTTAAGAGATGACCAATGTTTTAAACCTGATCTAATCAGAATAATGAGAATTTTAACAACATGCTCCACATATTCACAATATATTCACAACTCCCTTAAAAAAAATTAAAATTTTTTAAAATTAAGAAGTTTAAAAAATAAAAAAAAATTAAAAACGAACCACACCACAAAAAAACCAAGGCCAAGTTCTTCTGTTATCCTAGTACAATCCAGTTGACCCACACTGAATGGTACTGGCAAAGAATGGCAGAATTTCACCATAGCAAGGTTGCATTACAGTAATAAAGATCAGATGGGAACATCTATATACACAGAACACACTTCCATCCACAAAAACACCGCCAACACCTCCAGGCTGGAAATGCCAGGAGGCACTAGGAACCAGTTGTCTCAATGAAGAATTAGGTTTCTCAATGACTATATTGTTAATGTGTTCACTCATTTACTTTCATATAAACTTCTGTGAGACTTCGCAAGCATTCCTGAAGTGAATGAACAATAGTCTTTACTATATTCCATTTCCCTCCTAGGGAAGATGCAAGGTAATAATATGTCATAGTTACACATGCACAGCAAGCAAAAGCTAAAAGATGAGGTTTTACACTGATTGCAGAGAAAGGCATGTCTTTCTCCCATAACAGCTGAAGATTCCTATCCTTCTATCTCTTCCACCAGTAGTTCCTCTACCTGATGTCTCTAAACAGAAGTAGGACAACTCAAAAAACATCCCAATTCCTGAGACTCAGTCTCTTACAATGATACTTCAGTAACTAATGCCTATCCTTTTCCCAACCTTCCAAGATTCACAAATGCTCCAGTCATTCACTCCATGCAATATGAGACACTTAACAACCCTGACACCTACATCTGACCTAGTAATGCCAAATCAGAGAGAAACAAGCATTTACAGAACACAATTCACTCATCTTTGAAGACTTTTGGACATCTATTTTGATATTTGAGCATGGTGAATATTTGGGTCTGCAAGTTTATTTTTAGCACCAGAAGACATGCTATCACTTCTAAGGATGTGCCAATACAGAAACCCATGGAAAAGGTACAGAATTGGGAAGGAGCAGTCAGCCTCATGCTTCCTAGGATTTTTATGGGACACACGACACTCAGTCCGTTATACCACTTGCCCTTTTTAAGTCCAAGCTGATTGCACAATAAACACCAAGTCCACATTTCATGCCCTATTTTAGTTATACAACTCTGTGGGTGCATAAACATCAAGAAGCTAAACAGTCCATTAAAGACACTGCAGCTAGGCTGGAAGAGTTACTAAACCCCATTTGGTGAGAGAAACTGACTCTGCCTCGGAATCAAACAGCTTTGATTTTCCAAAAGGCATTTCATCAGGAAGGTGTATGGCACACAGTAATTACCTATGCTCTCAAAAGGGGCGAGACAGATGACCAGCTGCATACCTATCCTCCTCCTGGCCTAGCTCCCAAGCATTCTGGCATTTTCCACTGTTGCCTACATGAATTAGAGAGAAGACAAAGGCAAACTACATTAAGGTTTCTGCCAGTTGGGTAGTGCTTCGGGTTTTAAGGACCACAGCCTAGAATTCAGTTACAACAGTTACTGTTTACAACATGCTACAAATACCCTGTTAGGAAACATAACAGCTCTCTAACTGCAGAGCTGCTTGGTACTGTGAAATATGTCAGCAGAGCTTTGCCAGGGTACAGCGATGTTAAGTGTTCCACATGTCCTTGAAATCAAAATGTTCATGCCACCAAGTCTGACTAGCCTCTCACATACACTCCCCGGATGGGAAATTGAAGGTGACTAGGTAAATTTCTAACTTTCTGTATTTTATTTTTTTTTAAATTTCAAATCAAAATTGTGCATTCACTGTCCTGCATCTTTACCTTCTGTCCAATAACACAGGACATGTGAAAATCCAGAGGCAAATAAGGGCAGCTTCTCTTCAGTGACGTGATGGGACCAAAACTTCAATTTACCTTCTCCAAGTTACCTGTTTCCTCTGAAGCTTCATTCAGAAAAAACACTTGCCTCTTTTTGAGGGAAGAGCACTTACAATAACAAGCAGCTGATGACTCAATTGCCCCATTACAGCTGCTCCCATTTTTGCAAGAGACTATACTATTTCAAGTATTCCTTTGCCTAGCAGAGTCTTTACTGACATCACACAGGTATAGCATAATTTATTTCAGATAAAGGAGATCAAGAGAGAACAAAAGTAAAGCTTGCAGGAAAGAGCACAGCATGACTGTGTTTCCCCTCTGTGGTAAAATGCAGCAACTTCAAGAACAAAATGGCAGAAACCATCTTTAAAAACACAAAGGCATGGGGGGAGGGAGGGAGGAATAGACTAAAAGACTAGCACTTTCACACCTGTACTTCTAACCCAAACAGATACAAAGAATAAGGGACTACCTGCAAGAGAAGGGAAGTGCAACAGGGAATGTAAGGTGCAAAGGACTACAGGGAACGCAATGTGCAAAGGAAAGACTGCAAAGTAAATTTCTCCTAGACGTTTCTTCAAAGAGCATGGCAAATTCAGGAACAGATTCCACAGCAATTGTGCAATGTAACCTGAAAGAGCCTACTATTGTCCAGGGATATTTATGATGCTTTATACAGGGAGGCTATTATCCCTTGGAATAGGCTACAGAAGAATCATTTTACTACTTCACAGGTCCAAGGCTCTAAAAATCTGTGTTACACTTAGGAGAGTAAAAGTGAAGTATGCAGAAGTGATCAAAGGAGAACAGGCTGGTTTTATAGCCTGCAGGGGAAACAACTGATCATATATTCTTCCTATGACAAACAACTGAGAAAGTAATTGAGAGCCTAGCAGAAACCAATGTTGTTACCTCAGCATTATTGATTTTAGGCAGACATCTTAATCTAACACATGACAAAACTTTGGTCATTGCAGTAAGATATAGCTTTCAAGGAAAAATGATATTTATAAAGGTAGTTTATGGTTCAGTTAGAGATTCTTATGAAGTCAAGCCCAGGCTATAAAGGGATGGAAAGAAAGAGACTTCTTAAAAACAAAATGGATAGAAAGTTCGATTAAAAAGTGAAAATATGATTCAAGTATACTAAAGCAGAAGGATCTTCTGATCTTCAAAACACTAAAAGGAAGCAGTAAAAGCATAACTTTAAAATACTATACTATGAAAGCCTTATCAATGGGATGACTGGCACCAAAAAAATTCACAGTTCACCTGTTCAGGGTTCTTTAAAAAAATTCATACCAAATTTAACAGAACTGTTCCAATTATTTATATTAAAAGGAGCTAAGGTTATTTACAGTGTGTGTGTATATATATATATCAAAATGAAGCCAGAACACAGTAAGAAGATAAAACTCTATATAGCCCTTTGTTAAAATTCAAAGAAATACAACAGTAAAGAAATAAAAATTATTAATATTAAAGAACAAAATTATATGAAATTCTAACAATCATCTTAAGAATATATGTAGAGAGAGAAAAGTGAGTTGAGTTCAGTTCACGGCAATTACTGAGAGTACATCTTCAATTTAAAAAAAAAAATTAAAAATGGGGAAACAGAAAGAAGATTACACACAATTAAAAAAATTTTTCCTACCTTCCCTTTGCGTCCTCTTACAAGCAATCTGCCCTTTGCAATGTCAGACACTGCTCTCTGCACCTCTTACTACCCCCTGCTCCCTAATGATATCTGACCTATCCCCACCCTGCACCTTTTCAGCCTGAAGGGGGTAATGCACCATACATGGAGTCTCAGGTGATGACACTAATTGGGCTTTCTCTCCAGCAGATATATTTTACCTGCTAAATCCAGTACGGCCTTCTTCACATCTGCATCGTATTAGCAAACCACAGTTGACTAATGTAGATAGTCCCTTCTCTATTCTTCCTAACTGACGGACAGTCTACTAGGAATTCTGGATTTTAAGTTCCAAAGTGAATAGCCTGGCATGGTTTCCACATGCTTGTGACAAATTCTTACTCATGAAATTACAATCTGACCTAGAGCTCTCTAGGAACCAGATTTAGTGAGATGATCATTCATCGTTCTTTAATATGCTTGGGGCAGGCTATCTAAAAACACCCCAGTCCCGCACCTCTCCTGCTGTCATGCTGCTGCTGTTGCTTTTGTGCACTGGAAACTCTAGGAAAAATGCCCTTAAGGGAAGGGAAAATACACCGGGCTTCCAAAACCAACCTTCATTTTTGGCATCTGTCCTGGTTTCAGCTGGGATAGAGTTAACTGTCTTCCTAGTAGCTGGTACAGTGCTATGTTTTGAGTTCAGTATGCTAAGAATGTTGATAACGCTGATGTTTTCAGTTGCTCAGTAGTCTTTAGACTATAGTCAAGGATTTTTCAGCTTCTCATGCCCAGCCAGCGAGAAAGCTGGAGGGGCACAAGAAGCTGGCACAGGACAGAGCCAGGGCACCTGACCCAAACTGGCCAACAGTGTATTCCATACCATGGGACATCCCATCTAGAATAGGAAATGGGAAGTGGGGGAGGGAATCGTGGCTCGGGGACTGGCTGGGTGTCGGTCGGCGGGTGGTGAGCAATTGCCCTGCACATCATTTGTACATTCCAATCCTTTTATTACTACTGTTGTCATTTTATTAGTGTTATCATTATTAGTTTCTTCTTTTCTGTTCTATTAAACCGTTCTTATCTCAACCCACGAGTTTTACTTCTTTTTCACTGGATGGGGGGCAGTGAGTGAGTGACTGCGTGGTGCTTAGTTGCTGGCTGGGGTTAAACCACGACAGCATCTTTTCACACAGCTGGTATGAAACAAATCCAGTCTGCTGGCCTTTGACACAGATTTCTTCAGATGTCAAAAAAAGAGGCAAAAGACAATGGCATGGGAGACCCTGGTTAATGAGGTGTCATAGCTATGGTTGATTTGTTCACTGCTTCTTTCATTTTATTACCTGTATCAGAGTGATAAGGAGCAAAATTTCTCACATTTTGTTTATGCACTATACAGTTTAAGGCTTAAGTGGAGCAGCATCTTGAGACTTACAGTAGGTTTTATTAAGTAAAGCAGAATGCTCCACTCAAGTTGTGCCTATTTCCATCACATGGGGACCATTTGCAGGAGCAAATTAATACTAAGCATTATTCCTCAGTAGCAAGCACCCATTGCACCACTGCCCATGCAGTTGTTCCAAGTGTGAGGCTTGGCCATGACCTGGAAGAAGTTCATTCAGAACAGACTCTCACCTGTTTTGAGAAATTCAACATGCCACCAAATCACATCCTTCAATGACAAACTGTCTTTGTCAGGAGCACTGCTTCTATCATTGGATCTGTCAAGCTGAGCCACTGAACAAGGTATTTCACTGGGTCTCCCCCAGTCAAGCTCAATTTGAGTTTTACCGTCCTTGATACTTGTGGGATATTTTCATAGAAGCCATTATCTTACTTTACACGGGGAATTATGCTGCTTGGCAGAGGCTATCTCTCCTCACGATACCTGCATGTCCAAAGTTGAACCTAGTCTTGTAATGAGATGGCAAAAAGTAGTCATATATATTCAAAATGTTGGCCTGTAAGCCAGTAAGGCCTGAAAATATTTACCAATATGTCAAAATGCTTCTAGCTGAAAACCGTTTCTAAACCATTCGCTGTTTGCAAGTTTAATGGCTTAAGGCTTATGGGCTCATGAATCACCAGCTTTCTTAGCAGCAGCATTTGAAATGTTCATACCTTAGCCTTGAAATAGATGTGAAGGTACCACAGCCTTTACAAGCTGTTATCGAAAGACATACTTTAAAAGCTCCCACAGAAGACTGAATGCGATAGAAGTAGCTGAGCAGGATGAAAGTAACCGAACCAACTTAAAGTCATTGTTCATGTCTGCGTTCCATTTTAGTGATTACCCTCCAGTTGGACAATGAATCATATTAATGGAAGCTTTGATACTTACAGTTTGCCTGATAAAAAATCCAGATGACTTTAGAAGCAATGATGAGTATTTGGGAAACTATTAGTCTTATTTCAAATTACTGAATTCAACTATCAGAAGAAAATTTTGGAGAGCAATTCCATTTATCACAGACAACAAAAAAAAGATTGTACCATTCTTACAATCCCAAGATTTTCAGTTGAGAAGATGTATGAACATTCATGGCAAAAAAATTGCTACAACAGATACATGTGGAATGAGTATCTCTAAGGTCAAGGAGGTTATGCCAGTAAATGGCAAACACTGCATTACAGAAATGTAAAATGAAATGTTAAGTATACACTCTACTAGAGAGATAACAGGGATGGATCAGACAAATACAACAGCAAAAGCAACAGGAAGAAAAAAGAAATCTCAATTGTAAATAAAAAAATAATAATTCCATATACAGTCCCCTAAAATGTGCCACCATCAATTGATCTATCTAGGTCTTGCAAGGGGTTATACGCTGTGGAGTGTAAAATTATGAAATATATGCATGTTTTGTCTACAACACCTAAGATAGACCAATGAACACATAAATATGCTGAATAAGTTCTGTTTCAATTTTAACTGAAGAGATTATGAAAACCCATTAAAATAAAATAAATAAATACAATAGAATGTTTATGGGTTGGTTTGTCTGTGAATAGCTTAAAAGGTGTGGGAATGCACAGCTTCCTGGTTTTTTCTGAGTAACTGGCCCCATCTATGCACGCATTCATCCACCATGTCAATGTGGACAACTTGCAGATCCGCCTCTTCATTCCTATCTCCTTGCAGCCAGATTAAAATCCCAATCTGTTTCAAACACCTCTCTGAGGATGACTAAAATCAGGTCATCCTCAGCTCTCCAACATTTCTCCTCCATCCATATAGATAAAAATGACCATTTTGCCCATGACTCAACTCATAAGTCTTCATTTTCAATGCTAATTCCTCTCCAGGCCCTCATATTCAACCATACAAAAACAATCAGAAAGATTTTGACATATTTCCAAGATTAATCCTCTACGTTCATCTTCACAACTAGAAACTTTTGTCCAAGCTCTCATCACCTTGATTACTGCAACTTCTTTCCCCACCTCTAATCTCATTCAAGTCCCATTCACCCAGAATGCCATCTCAATCAGCATTTTCAGCAATTAGTCTGACCATGAGAATGCATGAATGCATTCTTCTTTGTTTCCTCCTTGTATTTGGGATTTTACTCATTCTGCACTCCTATTTGAGGTAAACTCCTTGTAAACAGCTCCAAGCCTCACTTTCTTTCCTCCTGAATTCTTCTTAAAACTTATCTGCTCCAATTTCTTCCGAGAAACTTGACAATTAGGCTACTGCCAAGCACACCAATCAATACAATCCAACTCCTTCTTACACTTCCTGCCCATGACCTTTTTTTTTTGCATTCATATTGTAAGCTTTTGGGGGCAAAGACCACTGTCTCTTCTTCCTTCAGCTGTACATAAGCTCCAACCACATTTCTACTTTACTCACTGAATAAATATATGTAGTATTTACACTTGCTTCTCAACATTTTGTGCAAATGCTGCCTTGTTTCAGAGAACTGTGTGGCTGCTATCCTCATTGTAAACAGAGGAGAACAATGTGTAGGTAACCAAGATTTGAAGTAAGCATCATTTAAATTATGCTTGAAGCCACACCAGCAACATTGCGGCCTGAACGAAGCAGACACAACATGCAATTCCACTGAATTCTTTCCAATGTCACAGGCCAATACAGCTTCAACAAATGCATAGGGGTTATTTCCAGTGAGTTGTGCTGTTCAAACATGCCTATACACAGTTCATTCAGGGTGTCTGTGATATACAATGATTTTCCACCACATAGTGACTATGATTTTCAAAAGGGTCATCTATACCCACCCTGGTTTAGTAAAACCATTCTAGCTGCCACTAGGGTTTAGTATGCCTGTTGCCAATAGGTCCATTAAAACCACATCAGCAGCAACCACGGTTTACTGGATATGTTGCAGGTTGGCTTTCAATCACAGTGTGGACAACCCCTGGCTGTCCACACTGGACAGTGGCTGAGCCACCTACAGATTTTACATTTTTTACAGTGTAGCAGTAAGACAATGAAGGTGGTTGTATTTTGCTCTTTACTACTGCCTTGGAGCAGACCACAGAACACCATCAACATTCTGGAAGGCACAGCCTGGGAGAACACATGGCTGAGCTCAGGTAGCGGACACATGGAAGAGTGAAGAGGGGAAGAACAAAAACAACAAAGAAAAAAATTAAATTATGAGGATAGTGGAAGGGAACAGCTTATTAAACTCATGGCAACTCAGTTAGCATTTTACACTGGTGTCTCAGTTACTAGGCACTAGTGGTCTATCTAAAAATAGCTGCAAATGAAAGGTGGAAACCCAGAAGTGAGATGACAGCCTTATCAGTAGGCTAATGCTTTGCCAGTCCCATTTCTACAAGAAGTCTACACAGCTAGATGACACCAAGGTGGAAGGTGTGCAATATTCCCACATACAAAAACACTCATGGAAGGAAGGTTTCAGTAGAAGAACAAACTATTACAGATCAGATATCAATTACCCAGTGACTGTGAAGCTGTGGATAGATTATCAATATGAATAAAGTGAGGATTTGCACACCCTGAGTTCAACCACTGACTAGCCAGTGAATCCTGTCTGTCCTACTTCTTACGTTTCACAAAAGTGATCATGTTCTGGCTCCAGTTTGAAGATAATGCCGAAACCCTCCTACACTTTCAGGAATGCTGTTCCAGGGACAAGGCATTTTCAAGCACAGCAAATATGCCTACTGACTACAACACTGGGAACAATCCTGATCTGTGAAATCTGTGTAACTGGATTGACCTCACACATATAGGGAGCAGTAGTGTTTGTATCCAAGCCCACTTCATACAGTTTTTCTCTCTAGGTAGCCTTTACCTTATTCAGCACTAGTAGGCAGAAATCTACCAAAATATTTAAATGCTCAAGTAGCCACAGCACACTGCAAGCATGTATCTAATTAATCTGATTAATCAAAGTTTCCTGTCCAGTCATATATCACAGAGCTATGTAAAATGAAAATTGCAATGGCTCAAAGAAAAGCAACTGGCTCCTTTCTATTTAGTTGGAAGACTTTAACTATTTTGCCACTCTAAGTGTTTTATCTTGACTTAGATATCTGTAAATCAGCTTCCTTATCTAAAGGAAACAATACATTGTCCAATACACCAACATAGCAAAACACCTGACACTGCCACCACAGGTAAGCTATTAATGCATAAGAACTTGGCGGGGGGGGGAGGAGTTTCAGACACATGTTTAAGTATGTTAGCAACTCTGTTCACCAATTCTCTTGGACATTTCAGAAACCTGAAGTTTCCAGAGAGCTTCAAGTGAGGCAGCTAGTCTAGTTGAGAGTCGAGAGGCCAACACAACATTGGAAGCTTGCAAATTTAGAGTGTTTCATGAAAAAGCGTATCCCACAGTTAGTCTCCCTCCTACTGCAGTTGTAGAGAATAATCACTAGATGGAGCTGCACAGTCACAAATCTGATTTATGGCCATTACAAGAGCTTGTAGTCTCCTACAGTTCTGTTTGGCCTAAAACTGACACATTCCAGCGCTTCTGAAAGATGGGATTAAATGCTTTCATTTACAAAAAGCAAAATGTACACAGAGAAAGTAATGAGATACTGAACGGGGGGGGGAGCAAGAAACCAACAACATGCATAGCTTTGAAAATCAAGTAAATTTTAAAAGTGAACTGAAAGTTATTTTATCTCCTAAAACAGATCAGATGTCTTGCTTTGTTCTGCAAGTCAGAAAGCACAGCAGACTCCTTAGTGCTTGACATGATTAGCTGCTGCAAAAGAAATAGAAGAGCTCTGAGCTCAAGTCTTTGTAAATAAGGTCTAGCACATGCTGAAAATGCAGTGATAGGCAAACCCATTTCCCATAAATGCCCTGGTGATATACTTAATCCCGCACTTAAGATGTACTTACAAAAGAATCTTTTTTCTGCTAACTGCATTGACCCTAGACAGTTTTGCTAGCATAGGAACATAGTTGAAAAGTTATCATCCTAACCTACTGGCACACAATTCATATAGTTTTCTAGAAATTAACTATGTGCCAAAAGTGAAGTTTTACCTGCTTACATCCTACATCTGTTGAGGCCGAGCCACAACCCATGCCTGCGTATTCCTGGTCTGTGTGCAATGTTACTAATTTCATCTCCTGTAGAGCAACAAAATGATAGATCTTCACATCTTGCTTGGATTTTGCAAAATAAAAACCAAATCCCTAGCCCATCTCACTACAGGGTCCTTTCAGCACATATCTATGTAATGAAACAAAAGCACAGGAAAGTTTTTTTAGCCTGATTTCTAAGACAAGAAGATGGCACAGTCACTGTTGGTTTATCTACCACTTCCCTCGGCAAAAGATCAGGCCAGGAAGGAGATCCCCAACCAACCAGGCTGTCAAACAGTGACAAAGGCACTGCTGCACTTCACCTGGAAGGTGCTGCAAAAGGGGGCTGAAACAGTGGCAGAGGAAACCAGGCCCCATTCCCCCTCTCGTGGAGGATCTTCCTTGATCCCTTTCACCTGGAAACTCACAGTTCTTTCGGTCACGGGACTTAAGTCGCACAATCTTATGTGCTTTTTGATAAGGAATCTGCTCGCACCTCAACTGCAAAAAACATCTGTGCTAAGGGAAGGAGAGAGAGAGCATTTCCAGGGCTAACTGGGGGCCCAAGTCTCTCATGAGGACATTTCTCTTAAGAGCTCCACCGCTCGTTATCAAGTCCACACAACACCTGGGTGTGTTTTAAAAGGAAGACTACAGCGAAGGCATACCAGAACTGGCCTCTGAGGAGGTGGCAGCACAAACCCCAGCTGCTGCTTTTGTCACTTTACACGCCGCTACAGAGTATGTCGCTCGAAAGGAAGGCGCGCGTCTCCCGCGGGGTGCCCAGCCCCGGGCACCTCGGGGCGCGGGTGGTGCGCGTAAAAGCCACCCAAATCACCCAGAGAGCCGGCTCCCAGAGGACGCGGCGGGCCGCCCGCCACGGTCACCGGCGCCCCGCCCCGCCGGGAGGAGGAGGCGGCCCGGGGCCGCCCCGAGGCACGCCACACCGCCCTGCCCCGCGCCCGCGTGTGACCGGCCTGGGCCGCGCCGCTCTCACCCGCCCCGAAATGCCCCTTTTCAGCGTGCCCAAAGAAGTGGCCGTCGGGACGGCGATGCTGGGGGTCGCCTTTGCCACCGGGATGCTCGCAGGTAAACGGCGCCCGCCCCAAAACGCACACGCGGGGGTGAGGGCTGCGCCTTCCCCTTGCCCCCCACCGGGGCCGGACCGGGGACCGCGGCGACCCGGGCATGCCCCCGCCCCGCCCCCCCCGATTGCGGGCGGTCGTCGGGGGAGCATCCCCCTCGGCGCTCCCCTGAGCGGGGCTGGGCCGGGCCGGGCCGGGATTTCGCTGAGCCGCGGCGGTAAATACAGTGATGTATTAGAGGCCGAGCCGCTCCCTGTAATCCAGCTACTGCAGCGTGGGGTCAGGGAGCCGGCTGGGTCGGGGCCAAGGTCCCGGCAAAGGCGAGGGCACGCTCCCAGCCCGGCCCCTGCCTGCGTGCGCTTGGCCAGCCAGAAAACGCCGTGGTGGCGTCCTGGTCGCGGCTTTCTCTTCTGCTAGCGGTTTCGTTTCCATTCCCCGGGGTCAGAGGAAGTGCGAGCCCGCGATCAGGCTGGGGAAGGAGGCTGGCGTCGGGCGTGTAACGCAGCCCCTTGCTTACTCACTCTTTGACGTCGGGCAAGGTGCTGAAACAATCTACACCTCGGTGTGATCGTCTGTAAAATAGAGCCATTAACAGATAATAAAACAAAAACCTCGAAATAAAAGTGTTCTTTAATAGCAAACAACTATCAGGAGACGGGGAACTGAATTTTTTGTTGTTACTTATTTAAAATACTAAATGTTTGCTCCGTTTGGTAAAAGAAGTATTGGGCATGAAAGCTGAGAGCAGTTCTGTATTTAAGTAGACAAGCAATAGTCCTTCAGCTTTCAGCACCTACTTTGTTCGCACACTGGTTTTGTGCTAAACAAGTCATTGAGCACCGCCATATTTCCCCTGGCTAGAGGGCAGGACGCTGTCATGTGGAGAACACAGGGCTTGAGAAGATGCATCAGCTGATGGTCCTAAAGACCAGCAGCCTCTATCCATCTGCAAAACAAGGTCCCCAGACTAAGAAAATAGCGTGCCTCATTCATGCTTCTGTCCTTACACTTGCCCTTTGAGTTTTGATGTGGTTACTGACAGCGTGTAACTGTCACCATGGTCACTGAAAAACACGGTACCCAAGCCTTTCCCTTTCAGCCTTCGCAGACTTGGGCTGGACATCTTAGAGGTTAAAAAGGAGGATGAAAAAAAGTTATAGCCCACTGAGCTGTCCAGCTACATTGCATTTTCCTTTTTCACTAGATTTTTCAGAGCAAAGAACTCTTTAACCTTTAGTAATACATAAGTGCTTGCTTTATTTAAGCAGACCATAACTGAAAAAGATAAAAGTTCTTATTATTCCTTTGGTTGGTTTTTTTTTTTGGCAGGTAAAAGATACCCTTCTTTAGTTTTTGGGACACCAAAATCATCCAAGAGTATTATTGGGAAAAGTAGTCCCCTCTGGCAATACATATTGGATCACTCTTTGCGGGAACATCCAATTCTAAAGAAGCTGCGACTGGTCAGTATTTTATCCCCCAACGCAGGTTTTCTGTTGGCTGCTGTTACTGTTCCACGAGGACCTTTTGGTATTGCCCACACCTCATCCTGAACTGCTTGACTCTTTGTGATATTCCTTCCTCCATCTTATTTGCATACACAGTAAAATTTGTTTTGAACTGGTAATACCCAGACTTTTCCATGTTTAGGGCTACCTAAATGAGTATTTAATAGTATCAACATACTTCTTATCCATGGGTCCTAAGTCGACGTGTTTGGGCTGCGCTTGATTTTGACTTGAACAGATTACTTCTGTTCATTTTAGTTGGCATATAAGGAAACTCAGAGCTCAGAGATGTGATGTCCTTCTGCGCTGTGTAGCCAGAACCACGTGGTCTGACCTTTGGCAACAGACTTTAACCTAGCAGTTCATAAAGCCATCCTACATGTCTTAGAGGAATAAGGGCATGAGTACAAAGGTTATAATTAAAAAAAAAAAAAGTGCATCTGTTTATGTAAATTCACAGAAATAAAAGGCTTCCACAGTCAAGGTTCCTCTGTGGTTCTTCATCGGTTACGGCTATTGCCAAGGTTGCCACAGCCATGGTAACTTTGGGGCATATTACCGCTTTGAATGATTAGCCACTGCTTATGACATACATCCTGCCCTCCTTAGTTACTGTTAAATTCAAACTGATTTCTGGCTCATAGATGGAGCACGAAGCCATCTAAACTGAGAAAGGTAGGAGCATCTGTTTTTCCTAGAGTTTCTCTGAGTTTTTGCCTTAGGATATTGTTTTGGAAGCTTTGGGTTTTGTTTGTTGTGATGTGTTATTTTTTTCCCCTTTCTAGCTCACCGCTGATCATCCCTGGAGTAAAATGATGGTGTCCTGTGACCAGGCTCAGCTTATGGCAAATTTGGTCAAACTCATTAAAGCCAAGAAAGTTCTTGAAATAGGTAAGAGTGTCATTTTGTCCTCTCTGGAGTAGAATGAAGCTCCTGGCTGTGCTTCTCCAAATACAGCCATGTTTACATAAGATATCTGAACATAGTACAGCACTACATACCTGTCTTGGCAAACAGGTGGGCAAACTACAGTGTGAAAAGTAGTGTCTAATTTGCACGTGCTTGCAACTTTGTCTATCTGTCCATTCAGTAATTCTGGCATCAGCATGGATGTCTCATCAACTCTGAGGCAACCTGAAAAAATAAGATCAACAGATCACTTGAGTCTCCAGTGGTTGCAAAACAAGGTGTATTCTTTCCTTCCTGTATTAGTTTCTTGCCAGAAAGAAGTGTCTTGCTGCACAGGCCCTGCATCCAATCCACTTTCCTTGATGCACCTACATTACCAGGATGGCCCAAAGCTAGACTGATGCTGAACATTCAGGTGTGGGTTCCCACCATCTTCATTCTGGCCTGGCTGTTATGATGCCCTGGTATTTTGCTGCTGGTCCAGTCCCTTTGGCTCCGGATTTAGCTCCACTTTTAAATCAGGGTGTTCCTCAGAGGTGCAGGACCAGATGCTGCCCTGTGTGTCCAGGAGACTTGTGGGAAAAACCAACATTAAGCTTTGCTAAAAGACTGATTTAAAAAAAAAAAAAAAAAAAAAAAAGAAAAGTAAAAATTCCTCCCAAACCACCATTATGTTAAAATGGTAGAATGGAGGAGAAAACCTTTTGTGTCCATTAACAAATTGCCATCCTTGACTCCTTTGGGATTTTTATTCCTGAAGGAAGCCCTGTAGTTCACTATTTATCTTTTTTCTTTTCCTCACAATATGCTAAGTGTTGATGACTCTTATGATTTTCCTAGGTGTTTTCACAGGTTATAATACCTTGAATATGGCACTTGTCCTACCAGATAATGGCAGAGTTATTGCTTGTGATATAAATGAGGACTATGTCAAAATTGGAAAGCCACTGTGGAAAGAGGTAAGCAGCATCTCTTCTGTTACATGTTTGGGACAGCTGCATTTGCATGTCAAGGGATTTTGGTATCTTAGACTTACTTGCATATTCACACAGAAGCATTCCTATCATTAAAAAAGGCTGAGATGGTTTGATTTGGAAAGACAAATAAGTGCTGTCTGGAACCTAGAAATAATAGGGAAGAATATCTGAACTGCCTGAGTGCAACCTACTAACATGTTATTTCTTGACCACTTTGATCAACTCTTTGTTCTTTTCATTCTAGGCAGGAGTAGAGCATAAAATTGACCTGCGGATTAAGCCAGCAATTCAAACACTTGGTAAGTAACCTAAAATACTTTTTTTTTTTTAATCCCTCCCCTAGAAAGAGGAGATGGATATAATACTGATGAAATCTAAGACCAAATATGCTTGTGGATGTGATCCCTTTGCTAACAGTGGGACAGCTTCTTTTATATTTAAAAAAAAAAAAAAAAAAGAGAGAAAACTTGGCAAATTCAGAAGCTCTGTTTTCCTACATGCTAACAGAGAGGAAGAAAACACTTGTCCTCTGTAGTGGGCCGTACTGGTTACTCACCTGTCCTGTCCATTGCCTTGTTTAATCTATGAAATACTATTGTCAGCTGCTTCTGGGAAAGCTGATTAAAAGAGATTAATTAGACAAAGCCCAAATTCTCTATCCATTGTCCATTCTAAGCAAGTATTTCTTTGTTATAGACAGGAAGAGTTTTCTGAAAGGGCTGAGGTGCAGAAAAAATACAGAAGCCAATATAAAACTTAGGGTATAACAGTTTAATTGTGTCCAGAGGAGTTCAAATTTAGGATGTGCCAAAAGCATGCAAGGCTATTAGAAAGGCAATGACTTTTCTCATTCAAGAAAAGAGAAGATGTGGGGCAGAGTGAATATTAATAAATATTGTGAAAATGCAAGAACTTTGCCAGGAATTGAGAAGGTAGAAAAAGGTTTCCAGCAAAGGCATTTGATGGATCCACAGATCCATCCATAACCTTGTATTACTTCCAAATTCACCCATCCTTTCTAAAGAGGCAAATGCTAGCAGCCTGCTAGGAGGCGCTGTACTTGAATTCTGATGGACAGATTTGTCTAGGCAATGCTTCAGACAAAAAGATCCTCTGTTGGCAGAGGATAAGGGCGGGTGAGAACGGTGGCCAAGAACCTTAGGAAGGCAGCAGTCAGCCCCTCCACAACTGGTGGTTTGGAGTTCTTGGTCGAGAAGTCCATTTAGGAGAACTTAAAACTGAATTCCACTTGCCTTGGCCCAGAGAGGGACTACTTACAGCAATCCTTTGCTGTGATAAAGATCTCTGACAGGGTTTGTTCCTGACTTGTATCATGGTACTTGATCATCAACAAGAAATTAGCATTTAAGACTTGTTCATAAATGTAAGGAAAATCCTAATCTACTTAAGAACACAGTTCTCAGTCAGCTCAAAAAACAGCTGAAGGGGTAGAGTGTGTCCAGTTTCAAACTGCTTGACTTGTTTTTACTGCACCTTTCAGCAGTCCCAGCTCTATCCTGCAGGTTTAGAACTACTCCATGAACTTCGAAGTAGGCAGAACTCAGTAACTGAGTGGTTTATGGTATACATCATATCTAGATTGGTTTCTGTGGGGTAAGCTTTTCTAGTAATTAGCTGTAGATGAATAGGCTGCCTGGTCAAGGCACCAAAAACATTATTTAATGAGAACTTTGACACAAATGGATGACTTCCTCCTACACAGCACTAACCGAGGTATAACAACTCACTTTGTTGCTCATCTAGATGAACTGTTGGCCAGTGGAGAAGCAGAAACCTTTGACTTTGCTTTCATTGATGCGGATAAAGAAAGCTGCAATGAGTACTATGAAAAATGTTTGCGCCTCATAAAGAAAGGGGGAATAATAGCTATTGATAATGTAAGTACTGCAGTTGTGGTGGTAGTAGCACAGGGAGTTACTGCTTTTGCCTCTGGGAAAGGACAAAAAAAAGTCACAGTGAGATTCTAGTAATGTGATTTCTGACCAGCAACTCAGTTGCCAATTGCAACATGTTTGTTCCATGTTATACAAAGGAGGCTTTTAAAATTCAACGTAAATTCCTAAAGTAAGCTATATGGAACACTAATATAAGCAAGGAATAAAACCCTATAGAAGTAAGAAGTAATGTGTTAAATTTATGTTAGTACATAAACAGCCTGTGATAACCAAAACTTATCAAATTTTTTGTAATTCATTACAGAGAACGCTCTGTATCATTCTGATTTGTCTTGTAGTGCGTTTTCTACTATGTACAGTACTTATACAAGATCAAAGGTAGCACTTGTAATCAGTAACTAACTGCTACTAAGTTATCAATTAATAAATTACTAGAAACAAAGAGTGATGTTAAACTTCAGGTACCTTCAGGATCATGGTGGCAGCTGAATAGGGGCTTTTAAAAATACCTACGTTTAACCCCATCTCTTTGGCTTCCGATTTGCAGTAGAAGTACAATTAGCCAATTCTGTGGACTCCCAATCCCACTTGCTTATGAGAGCTCCATGTCAGAGACCACTAGAAATCTGAAATACAATAAATAATATCAATTTCTAGAAAATATGCAGGACCTTTTCCAAAGCTTCCTTTGTGGTCCAAGGAACATATTGGAACAAATGAGGTGCATGCCATTTCTTTTTTCAATAGGTCCTTTGGAGTGGAAGGGTGCTAAAACCAAGAAAGGATGACTTGGCAACCCAGAGCATCCACCACCTCAATGAGAAGCTTCTCAGAGATGCACGAGTAAATATCAGCATGCTCCCAATGGGGGATGGAGTCACATTAGCATTCAAGTTGTAACTGGAGGAAGCCCAGCAGACAGGAAACAACAAGCAGCATCAAATCATCAGGAAAAATCCAGGCAGAACAGTATCAAAAATGGTTATTTAACCTATATCTCCACTGGGTAGCATAGCCTAGGAAAGTAGACTTTAGGAGCAGCAGGATCCTAAGGGCAGCTGAGTTGGGAAGAGAGACTTATTTTGAGATCTACTGTGGTTTCTTATTTTAATTATAATAAAGCAAGTAAACTTACCTGAAGTTGTCCTTGTAAGACAGGGGTTGGAAAAAATCTCCCTCTGTAGAACGACTGAGTTCCAAGTGAGTCAATACAACAAAGTCATTTTCTGTCCTAAAAGAGGCTTCTGAGTAGCAGAATAATCAGTCCTACCATCAAAAGGAAAAGAAGTGGACTTTACAAATGTTAAAAGCCATAATAGAAAAATGGGGTTTTAATGAAATGTACATGACATCAAGGAGATTGCTAGCCTTCTCAAACTAATGATATTGAAAAGTGGCTGGTAATCCTTGCCTCAATATACACCATATGGAGAAGAAAAAAAAAAAAAAAAAAAAAGAGTTGTCTTTAAAAGCATATCAAAAGACAAACAGGATTTCCAATACAGAGCACTACCTAAAACCTTTGTGTGTGAGGACTGGGTTTCTTTAACCCAGGTAACAGTGCAAGTTCTGACTTTTTTGAAGTCAGAATGAGGAAGGGCAAATGGGCAAGAAAAAAAACAAAACAATTCTTTCTCCTTCCTCTCTCCCTCCCATCTGCCCACAAAGAAGCAACTTGTTAGGTGCTTGTTTCCTAGAAAGCTGCAAGCACAGAGCATTGGTGGCAAGTCTACAGAAGGAAAATTATGATTGTTTGAGGATGCGGTACAGCTGTTAACTGGCTATTCAGATAATTACTGCAAGCAGAAATTCCCTTCCCTACGTAGCATGTAACAAAATGATGCTTTTTCCACACCCTAGTGAAGTATTTTTCCTACCGTATTTGTAACTCCTAGTTAACTTCATTTGCTGTTGTCGTCCATTACTCTTGTTTCATCTTGATGCATTCTATAAAATTTTTGATCAAGAAACAGTAGTTGAAAAAGCTCACCTTACCTGGGACCAATGAAAGAGACTTAAGGGAGCAGGAGGCACATTCTGTTCGAGCTAAAGAATAAGAATCCAACTAATGACTTCTTTCCACAGTGAATTACACATAGCAATAACTAATCTTTAGGGCTTCTTATTTCAGCCTGAAATTCTTATTACAGAGAAAACCTGACTAACCAAGAAACAGAAACTAGCATTTTACAGACAAAAGCTCCACTGACTACTGTTTTGGGGGACTGATACACTGGAGGGGTATCATATGTATATTGAGGACAAAGGTCACTTTAGATTTGTTGGCTTCCTGTAGGGATGCTGTATTACAGCTAAGAGAATCCTTCTTCCATTTGGTTAAATAATGCACTTGAATGACTCAAGGCACTGGGGGACAAAGATTTCAAGTCTCAAAATTGTTAGAACTGGCTACCTGGCTCATGTTTTTGAAACTTCAGCTGGGTGGCTTGGGTTCTGATAAGGTGCAGACATTCAGGGCACAGGTCTTACCTGTCTCAGACACTCGTGGTAGTATACTGCAGTGGGAGAGTAAAGGAAGTGTTGCCCGATGGTTTCAGAGTATGACTATGAGTGAGAACTCAATTCTATTTCTGTCACTTCACTTAAAACCCTGATTCAGCAGAGCATGTCAGGAAGTACTTAAGTATTTTGCTGAATTGAGAACTGGCTGCTGTAAAGTAAAATCCGTGCCTGGGAGAAGGCCAGGACAAGGTGTATGTAGCCCTTAAATGAGACTTTAAATAGGACATAAAGCTTGCCCGATTTCTTTTTTGGGTACAGTTTTACCCTCAGAGCTTCAAACCTCTGTGTGCCTCAATTTTCTTATCTGCGTAAAAGAAATAACACCTTACCAAAGTCTTAATGACTATAATAGCTTTCAGATGGAGTAGCTAAAGAAATATATAAGATCATCATACATTTCCATGCAAAGCTTCTGGCTGTGTTCTACATTACAATTTTACTTTTTAAGTAGATAACAAAAAATTATAAGGGTTACAAACACAAAACGGGCCACTTTAACCGCTGGGGCATCCTCTCAAATATTCCTGCTTTCAGAGGCTGTAGGCTAATAATCATTAGCAAGCTACAAGCTGTTAAGAATACATACCCTGGCCTAAAAGTTACCATGGTGGCCTTTCCCAAACACGCAACTGGAATATTGATCACAGACTTGGTAACTATTTTGCCACTAATTTCTGAGTTGCAAGAATCCTCTCAGTAAAGGCAAACCAAAAATGGGCGAGCACCATGAGTATTTTTGCAAGAAAGTGCCAAGTAAGTTTAGCAACATTCAAAACCAGATAAAAACAATCATAGTTCATGAATTCAAAAACTCCTGTTCCTTGAATGGTGAAAACTGGCAAAGTCCCCATCACCTATGCGAGAGGAAGGCCTATCAAGTGCCTGAGGCTGAAGCTGTGTGCAGCGGGCAAGCACTTTGCCTCTGCTTTGGGCTCTGCTCCATTTTAAATATGCAGAGCATAGTGTGAGCATTTAATCAAACCTGTCTCCATCCTGATCACGTAATTACTATTAGAAAGAATAGCAATGTGTCCCTAAACTGTAGATTGATGAGCCATCTGTAGGCTGAAACAAAGAGCAGAAGGAAGCTTAATTGAATCAAATATTTAGAATACATTACACTCTATCTTGTAGTTACTCAGAAGCTGGCCTTCTCTTCAGACTTCTGTCCTGCGCATCTGGAATTCATCACTGCTAACTACATTTAATCCTTCAACCTTACTATAAAGTGACTGCTGATAATATATAATTATGGTTTAATTCAAGTGGTGAATCAGCTTTGGGGAATTTGTGGGGACAATGGGAATTTAGGCTTTCATTAGGTGGTGAGAGTGGACCACACGACAATGCAGCACAAGTCTTTGTCTCTCTCTGATGGTGAGATCATGTATGGAAGCTTATGGGTCTGCTCACCCCTCCCAGGTAACACTACACCTACCTGAGCTAGTGCTCACACTGTAGAGGCTCAGGATTTTCCACCCCTAAAGAGGAGCTGACCTGGGGGCACAGCTGTTGCCCAAACCCTACCACACAGCTGTTCATGCACCCTAGAGAGGCCAACAATGTGACAAATGTATGGTTGGGACTTGCTTGGAAGCAAATGGGGCTGAAGGATAGTGCATTTAAAAAAAAAAAAAAAATCCCCCTAGTGCAGTAACTCCCAGAAACCACCATGGGAATGAAAGCTGCTGGTCAGGTATCTCAGTCCCTGCTCCAGAGACGTCACATTTGAAACATTGTGGTGAGATATTTGGATGGGTGACAGGGAAAGGAACAGAAGGCAGTTTCAGAGCAGACTTTGCATCTCTACTAGCTAATTAAATGAGCAGACAACACTCTCTCAGCAGTGCTGCCACACTCCCCCCTTTGTGCTGGCCCTCCAATATACCCAGAGGAAAGACAGCAAGAGCCTCAAGTTACCTACAGTGTCGAAAATACTCAGGACTCAGATTGGATGCTCAGAAATCTAGAGAGAGGGCTGCCCCCCAAAAGAAACAACTCCCTGTCCAAGGGTAAACATGGGTGTTCCTGAATACTCAAGGGGGTTCCTGAGTGCTCAAGGCTCACTCTGCATTTTCAATGCTGTAGCTTTTGATCCTGCTGGGACATGGCGGGGATGAAGCAAGGAGCATCATCAGTCTCTCACATTGCTACAGGCCTAAAGGGAAACTGGGCTGCTGGGTATAACGTAACTTAAAGGCATTTGTTTGAACCTCTGACACAGTCATCCCTCCTTTTAACAAACTCATTAGGTGTTTTTCATCTGTTTGTTTGAATTTAGCCATGTTACACACAGACAGTGCTTTGTTGCTGATGGAAGACAATTAGCAAGCTTTTTGTGATAAAGCCCTTAGGATGCAGGGAAAGGAACATGAATATAAACCTCATCCAAATCCCCTCCTTTGAAGCATGAGCAGCTCCCCACATCCCCCAGAAACCTTGCAGCTCAGACCCAAGGCACACGCCATGTCTCACGCACTGCAATGTTGATGATATTTGGGTGGCAACAGCAGCAAGTGCTGTAACTTGCAGCTGGCTCCTTTTTGATGACATAGTAGCACAGTTAGCTGCATCCCTGCTTGTGTTCTCTTTATCACTTGAAGAAATCTATCCTAAACGGCCACAACAGGGGTAAATAAGCTAAGAGGTCAGTGCTGTTTTAGAAGACTGTTCTCCCTACTAGTTGAGATGAATACAGTTTGGTTTTTTCTAACCCATTCTACTGAAACTGCACAGGCCTCCTCCATCCCTGGCACCACCCTTGCACTACCACGAAGAACATGAGCATGCTGAACAGCTCCCTCCATTCTTCCAAACAACAGGTACGCCAACACATTCAGATAACCTATGAGCTCCCCATGCGCAAGAGATCTGGATACACCTCTGGGGGGTTTGCAGCACATTTCATTTTATTGCTCATTTCATTTTCCCAGGAGTGGCAGCACTGTCACATCCTTCCCAGAATGAAAATGTGGAAAGCCATAAATAAAACAAGAAGGGTCTTCTGGGGAAGGATTTCTGATGAGATCCCAAACAAGAAGTCCTGAGCAGGGAACCACAAAGCCAATTCTTCCCTCTTTGCACACCTAAGAGCTTCAAATGAGCATTTCCTGCCACAGAGAGCACTGAAGTTTCTTCAGAGAAACTTAAAGGTAATAAGGTGGGGTTTTTTGTTTCCTCACCCATCAGTTGCTCTGCTCTCTGGTCTGCCAGGCTTGGGGCTGGGCTCTGCTGCTGCTGCATGTTGTGCCCAGTGATTTGCACTGGGATGAAAGGCTCTGCATGAGTATAAAGCATTACCTCTCCATAGTTCTAATCACACACAAATTGATCTCATGCATTTGCAGCTACTCATGGTTTCTAAGACACCTGTTTTATAATAATAATTTTAAAAGCAATGTTTTGAGAAAGGAAATGAACAAACATAAAACCTCTAAAAGAAGGAAATTAATGTGGGATTTCAGACAAGTTATTTATCTTTCTTTTTGGCTCACTGCAATACTGTAGGGATAAGCACATAACTAGCTGCTTTAATATTTACTCCTATTATAGGAAAAGTAAACATTGCTGATAAGTCACTGCTTTCCAGGATTAGATTTCATATTTTAGAGACTGCTTTAAATTAATGCAGAAGCAAACATTATCTTTTCTTCTTATTCATATATTTCCCTAATGAGTTCCAAGCAAATTGTGCCTACTTATATTTTATGATTTTAAATAATTAAAACATTTTATGGAGGCAACTAAAATTCTCCCTAGAGTTAGCAGAAAGATTATTGATTGAGCAGATCTTAAGCTATAAGGAAAAAATTATTATTTAGTTTAAAGGCTCATAATTTTATTCCTGTTCACCTACTGAAAAACCAAGAGACTCTGTACATTTTTACAGCAACCTTTTGAGTTATGCCAGGGTAGAGACTTGGGTTATGTTGGTGAGCTGAAAGTATTAACTTTCTGACATCATGAAATTAGATTTGCAGAAGATAGTTAATGAGATAGTGTTATTGCTGCTGTCACAAGTAAATGCAATGCCTAACTACTACATACACACAAGACAACATGGTGTTCATTACCCAGGATAAAGCCTGGCTGTACATTCACAACACCAAGAATTTGAATCAAATCCACAAATGCAAAACATCAATGGAAAAAGTCCACTCTCAGGGGACGACTGGTTTGCAGGACACCCAGGGTCTACACGTCATGTCACGTGGCATAGCCACAGGAGTCCATAGGGTGAAGGCCCAGATGTTACTGGTCTGTAGCACAACCCCCAGCAACAGCAAGGGGGTTTCTACCAGCATGAGAAGAAAAACAAACATATAAACCAAACCACAACAACAAAAAACAACACCACCACCACCAAAAAAAAGACACAAATGCCTTTTAAAACAGTTGCAAAGAAACTTGTAGAAGGGAAATGGATGCTTGCAAATCTAAATGGAAATAAACATCAGTAACAGCTGGAGATAAATTTTAGGCTTATTTGTAAGGGACCTCATGCTTGTCCATGATGTCACTTGTATCTTTTAACATGTGGGTTTTTTAGAAAGCAAACATTAGCAGTTTACATTTAAAAGTAAGAAAAACATGCAGCTCCTTGGACTAGCTAAAAAAAAATCCAAAAAAAAAAAGAGGAGAAATTACAAAATTATAAAAGGGGAATATATATATATATATATATGATCCAAAATGCTGACTTCTAAGCATTATTGCTTACCCGGCAGGTCCTACCCTTTTCTCTATAACAGCTAAACTCACACAGGCTGTGGCTCATGTCACTCAATGCTTACTTCATTTCTTTATAAGGTACATATTTTTGCATTTGCCTACTACAAGTCAACATTGATGATGTCTGCTACAGGTCAAAACCTGGAAGGCAGGAGGAGCTGTAAGAGCTGCAGCCAGCAGAAGTGGAAAGTTTCATCAGGTGGCGATGGACACCTTTGAATCCAGGTAGAGCTGCGAGGGCTACACAGGGACAGGGAGGGACCAGTGAGATCTCCATGCTGCTCTGTGTAGAGGGACCCACATCTGCCTCCACCTCTGGCAAGGTCCAGCTGCACAGACGGAGGTGAGAAAGGGTCCCTCGTGTGCCTTCACCCACAGTTTCCATCTAGCTACCAATGTCTCCCCAGACTCCCAGGCACATCAGCAAGGTATTGGTGTGCCATTTCCAGTGTCACCTTCAATGTCCTCTAGCCATCTAAATGTCAGCTGCTATAAAATACTCTCCCAAGACACTTAATCCATCTTTTCAATGTAGAGTTATTAGTGGGGTTGCTCCAAAGCGGAAAGCCACAGTTAATTGTGCAACTACTGTGCCGTCATGTATTCTATCAAAGATATTAATACAACCTGAAAGAAATTGCAGGGCCCTCCTTGGTTTCCTTTGAACAGCAGAGCTAGATTATATTCCAGTGAGCCTCAAAGACATCTCTAGTGCAGAGGAGCATTAATTCACTATCAAAGTGCAATTACAGAACAATACTCACTAGGTCAAACTCCTAACAAAACAGTTCCTGTATAAAAAGCTGCAGTTTCTCCACAGATGTGTAAAGCCAGCTTCTATATCGCCTCCGGGTCTTCCCATGGCTGTTGTGGATTTTAGGCACAGTCATTTCATGGGAGCTATTCCCACCAACAGGCAGCAGTCCCTCTCCTCATCTTGGGAGGACCTTCAAGATGGAGCCAGTAAGGTGTCCTGCTGAGGGCCTAGACCATAGTAACACAGCCGAGCTCCCCTGGCCCCCATCAAGGACTGCTGCATGGGATCAGACCTATCCTCACAATCCAAGACTGATCCAAGGTATAACTGAAGACTAACTTGAAAGAGGCAAAGGCACAGACACATTTAATCAACATCAGAGATCTGGGGCCCCAAAATTCCTTCTGGTGTTACAGAAAGGGTGCCAGGTACCACCAAGCCCATCATGCTCCCCTTTTTCACACAGCTTTGGTTACTTTGATGGGTGCTACCAAGTTTTCCTTTCTTGATTTTCAACACAGTCACTCAGATACCAGATATTGGGTGATGCCCTTTAGCTCAAGCTTAACTTCAAGTGCATATATAAACTTCCAGACATGGACTATGGTAAACCCTTAATGAAAACTTCAGACTTGCAGCTAGGGTCTCTGCCTGTTGACCCTAGGAACCATTTGTGGTCTCCTCCACAAACTGCATTAAAGGCACATGATTAAGGCTGCAAAGCTAAGCACTCAGAAGGTTACTAAAGACTAATTAAATTTGCACAAGCAATCTTAATTTTGATGATCCTTATTACATATAGGCATTATAACATAGATTTTAATTTTATGATCAAGCATTTCTGCATTCTATCCCTTATGTGCTCCTTCCTGACCTTATTAGGTCTCATTTTACTTCTTTTGCCTTCAGGCTAATACACTGAGAACCTGTAAACAGGAAAATAGCTGGCTTTAGGCAGCCTGTGCCAGTAGAGGATTCCTAGGTCTCAAGAAGGGCCAAGCAGCCTTGTGCCATGGTCATGTTTCTCCAGCAGAATAGGTGGACGAAATTAGGGAATTGCCAGAAGTTATAACTGCCTTTTCTGTATTTAATTATCTTTTCTTTTTGTTTTGTGTTTATCTTACTTCATCTTGTGGCAGTACACTACCCTCCCCCCATGCCCAGCAGGAAACAAAACTTCCCCAGGCAGGGAGAAGACGGAAAAAAAAACCCAAAACCCTAGAGGCCACAGGTTGAAATTTGAACAGACCAATCGAGACGTGCCAGGTACATAGAGGTGACCTTGGTCAATTGGGATTAAATGACCACAGATCAGATTTGGCAGGGGTATGGACTTGGTCCCACCGGAGGACATGCTGGAATCAGTCCTCCTCGGAGCAGCGGGTCTGCAGTCAGGGACTCCCCCTTGGGTTGGGGCACTGCCGGAGGTAACTCCTCGAGGGAGAGAGCCCTCATCTTTTAGGTGAGTGATATGCGCATTTTGAGTCATCGCTTTTAAATCTTAAGGATTCTTAAATCGGCTGTGTAGTACTAATTCCCCTTACATCATTGAGCCTGTAGTTCACTAATGTTATCGGAGTTCTAACTAACTTTTTACTGAAGAATAAATCTGACTTTTAACACCTGTTGGATTTGATTGTGTGTGCCTCCGTAACACATCTCCATAAAAGAAAATTGGATTGTAACAGCTACAGCAACACCAAATCCCTGTACTTTTACTCCAAGGGATCAAAGACTATCAAGTAGAAGGGAAGAAAAACAGAGGAGAGTTAAGAACAGGTTTTCCTATTAAACAGGAAGGTTATCCTGTGAAGGAAAGTACTAAAATTAAAGCCTTTCTTTTCCTGGAAAGTTTACATTTTGAATGCGTCTCCACTTCTCTTTCCTTCTCTCCCTTGCTGCTAACCAGGCTGAGGCCATTGTGCCTGAAATCCTGCCCCTCAGGTACCCATTTGCTGCTGTGCAGGCAGCTCAGCTCATGCAGCCAAGGCAGGCACATACCCACCTGCAAGGAATGCCAACACAGCTACTCTCTACAGTGCAGCCAGACTGCAGGGGCCAGGTGTGCCCCAGTCCCACCAAACCAAGCACATCTCTTACAGTGACACACCACATTTTTAATTCAAGAAATCCCAGACAGAAATATGAGAGCAATCTCATTTCAGGAAGAAGAAACTGGATTAGCCTAACACAAAAGCCTTGCAATGCAGTGGACTCATACTTCCTGCAGAGCACCGCTCTCTGCTCAGTAGTGAGTGATGCCTTGCCAAACACAGCAGGGAACGAAAAGCAACCACCTAACTGCCTGGCATTCCTCTCCGGATGGGGGTGTGCTGTGGTTTAGGAGGAGCTGTGCCTCTGGGAGAGGCTGCTATGAATGACTGTGGTGTGACTGCGTGGTACGCCTCTCTGCCACAGCTTCCCACAAAAGAAAAGGAAATGGTAGGAAATGGGACTTTAAGCCAGACTGTTTAGACAGCCCATGAGAGGGAGACATTTTGAAGCAGCAGGTGAGTTAGCTGGATTGTACTGGCTTGGCAGGGAGACCTACAAAGACTCCAACATTTACGCACACCTATGAACTCGCCTTATGATGGGCATGATAAAGTTGATCCAGGTAAGCTTCAGGCAATACGAGCAGACTGTAAACAATTTCAAAAGCATGCTGATGTACCAGACAACATTTGCTACAAAGCATTAGGTCTCACCTGAAAGCCTACCAGTCTTGCACCAGGACTGAACACTGTACCAGATTTCCCAAGGAAAGTCAAAAGAAGTAAAACAAAAATAAAATGTTTCCTCAAACATGGTAGAAGGAGATCAGCTTTCTGTTACAGAGGCTGCAATACAAGCCTATATCCAAACTAAATTACAGTACTCTGAGAGGTATTTGTGAATTGCAGTTTACTTAAAAACAATTCATAAAACTTTGATTCCTGAAACACCAGTGACACCCATTCACACTCACCTGGTGGCATCTCTGCCAGCCAAGACTCCGCAGCTGGCAGCGTGGAGGACCATCATATCCGCTTGCCACATCCATGGCAATGTCCGTCAGAGCTGGTCCCGTTCAGCCCAACCGATGAACCTCCCAGGTACAACAGCAAACAGCCTGCATCCAAACACTACATCCTCCTCCGCTACAGGCAGTCTTTTTTCCAGGCTAAAGGACACACATTGAGCACCACCACCAAGGAAAAGCAGAAATACTCCCTACCCTGCTTCCTAAAGCACATGCTGCCAGTTAGAGAAATGAAAACAATACTAAGTGACTCCCATGATCAGTTGTAACCCATCCAATCCACTCAACAAGGTAGCAAGGAAAAAATTCACTGTAACTGTAAATTTGGCCTGGGCCCAGGCCCAGCCCCCTGCACCAGGGCACCTGGCAGCGCACCCACTCCTCCCACCCTCCAGCAACTGAGGGGCTCAACACACCTGGCAAAGAGGTGTTTGCATGCTCTGCTTGGGCAAGGAATCGAGGCCCCAAAGATCAATGAGGGTCGCCAAAGAGGGGAGCAGGACAAGGTGAGGCATCCTCCAGGAGCAGGCAGTGGGGAGCCCAGGGCAGCAGTCCCAGTTGCACAGTTCACTGTCCGGCACCATGGACGCACTAGTCTTCTGGTTTTTTTCCAGGAAAGACGAATGTTATACATTCAGGAACAAAACAGCCCCCACAAAGGTTGTCTCCACTCCCCACTCTCAACTGAAATATCCTGCACAACAGCTTTTTAACAGCCTCTCCATGTGAAGGGGGTGGTGGTACAGTTGGTCCTCACAGCAGTGCTGACCAACTGTCCTGGTTTCAGCCGGGATGGAGTTAACTGTCTTCCTAGTAGCTGGTACAGTGCTATGTTTTGAGTTCAGTATGTGAAGAATGTTGATAACACTGATGTTTTCAGTTGTTGCTCAGTAGTGTTTAGACTATAGTCAAGGATTTTCAGCTTCTCATGCCCAGCCAGGGCACCTGACCCAAACTGGCCAACGGTGTATTCCATACCATGTGACGTCCCATCTAGTTTAGGAACTGGGAAGGGGGGGGAGGCAGTTTTTTTTTTGGCCGCTCGGGGACTGGCTGGGTGTCGGTCGGCGGGTGGTGAGCAATTGCCCTGTGCATCATTTGTACATTTCAATCCTTTTATTACTTACTGTTGTCATTTTATTAGTGTTATCATTATCATTATTAGTTTCTTCTTTTCTGTTCTATTAAACCGTTCTTATCTCAACCCAGGAGTTTTACTTCTTTTCCTGATTTTCTCCCCCATCCCACTGGATGGGGGGGAAGTGAGTGAGCGGCTGCGTGGTGCTTAGTTGCTGGCTGGGGTTAAACCACGACACCAACCTGCAACTGCTTCTAGTGGGAGGCTGCTGCACCACAGTACGGGCAGCTCAAGCAAGCAAAAAGGTACACGTGTTTCAGCACAGTGTCCCCGTGGGACGGGCCCTGAGCAGACCTGCTAGGCTCTCTTCCCTGTCCCCATGCTTCAATTGCTTGATTGGGACCTAAATCAATTGCAAAGACAAGGCAAGAGTTTGTGAGCTACCTATGTTGCAGCAGTGCAAGGTCCCTGGGCTGCAGCCATATGCCCATGCTACTGGCATGCCACATGGCCACCAGAGGGTCAGTCCAGCCCCGCCACAGTGCCTGGTGCCACCAGACATGGGAAGATCATGAATCAGACAACATTTTGAAACCTTTCCCTTTGCCTTCTGGTTTTTGGCAGTGGGTGTGCCCTGTCCTCCTGTCAGCAAGTGCTTCTTAAAGCCAAGGGTGGCCAGAACGTCTCTTTGGAAATCAATGGATCTCAAGCTGTTTGGAGGTTTCTAGAAAAGTATTGTCAAGTCGGGAGCAGAGCAGCAGGCAGGAAGATAACCTGCTTTGTTAATTAATTTTGTTTAGATAGGAGAGGGGATGCACCCAGGAACTGGCGGTCCAGCGTAGAGAACAGGACCAACTGCTCCTTCAGAAGTCAACGTGCAAGGCCCGGGTGTCTCAGACACAGGGCTGGAGGAAATCCGAGTGGCAGCGCGCGCAGGGGTTTTCCTCCTCTAATTCTATTTCTTTAGCTCAGGATCAGGCTTAGGCTTACTGCAATTATTGTTTTCCCGCTGATTGCTCTCAGCCGGTGAGCTAAGGAAAGGTGTACCCGTGGAAGCAGTTCTTCCAGGGGTCCCCAGAGGGGTGAGAGCACACCAGCGGCCACCAGATGGCGCCGTTGGCCCGCGGCGGCCGGGCGGGAGGCGCGGGGCGGCCGGCGGGAGCGGGCGCAGCCCCCGGTCCGGCCTGCCTGCGGGCACGATCCCACCCCTTCTCGCGGCTACCGCCGGCCTGGGTCACTAGAAATCGTAAATTACAATGACGCTCTTTCGGCAGCTGCAGGGGAAAACATCTCGGTCACAGCTACACACAAAAAAATACCCCTCCCCACACAGCAGCCAAGCCCTAAACACAGCATAGCAAAACTTAGGATTTCTTAAATGAAGAGGTTATGTGTGCCTCATAAAGACTCAGTTAAGGTGTGTTTTTAATAATGCCACCATAGATCAATAAAACACCCAAGGACAAAGCTCACCGGTTCCTTGTGAGGAACCTCCTCAGCTCTCCCCGCCTGCGCTAGGCCCAGCATCAGGCTGAGCGCTCGTAACTCTGACTCACCCTAGCATGCCCAAACCTACTCCATGAAGCACACCAAGTAAGATTAGGGAGATTTTTGTAATAGCCATTTAGTATTTTAATGCTCATGGAGCACAGGCAACATAAAGGTACCGAGTTGCTGACAATGCAAAACCATGCAACAGAGTAATTACTTCAGCATAAGGATCTGCCCCCACAGATCCAGGACAAAGAACATCCCATGAAAACACCCACAAACCCTTGAAAGATTTCTGATGTGCGCAATACTGTTCACCAGCAGTAGTTGTACTGCAAATATTGCCATAGTGTTGGTTTCAGCAGAAAATTCTCATTTAAAAACATGTGCTGTAGTCAAAGGTCAAACATTTGGAGCAGAAACAAAGTCTGACTGCTTGCCATCTTTAAAGGTCTGTCAGTGCTTTTTCCAACACCAGTAGATAAATATCAGTGTAGATATGAACTAAATCTCACAGCATGTAACACCCTACATTTTGTCTAATAGCATTTTTGTTTTAATTGCATATTTTTCAGAAATTGCCATGCAAAGAAAAGTCTGCCTCTTCACATGAGCATCAGTATCAAATTCACAGCTAAAGTAGAAGATACTGTACGTTACGCTCACAAAAATTCAGTTGTTTATTGCTTTCCATTTGACCCAGCAGCACATGGAAAGACGGACACAACAGGCAACCAAAGGCAGTCCCAGGAACAATCATGAGAAGGGAGACATCACTAAAACACAATGAATGAGACTACAATACCTGATAGTCTGGTTTTATTCCTATCCCAGATCAGGAACAGAAATACTCCACTGCAGAGGGAGGCTGACAAACACAATAAAACCATATGCAACAAATGTAGCCCTTTCATGCCACATAACAACGCACCAAGCTTTTTCTTTGGATTTTCCTTCCTGTCAGTTCACAGGAACCATTCGTACCTGCCATTAAGACGCTGCTGCCACAGGTGTGACCCACTATTTGTCATCATTAGTGGCTTACCTTCATAGAATTGCTTCTGTCTTTGCTGACTAGTGTGATAAGGAAACAAGGACCTTTGACATAAGCAGGGCTGAACCATCCCTGCGTGGGCTGTCTTCTGTTTGCTCGGTTCTACTTCCTATAGAAGTGCAGTCACCGTAGATTTAAATGCAACTTTGTGCCCGGTAGACAGACTATTGCAGTAATAAGCCAAAGACCAGAACAGGACATTAGAGGGCAGTAAGCACATTCTATTACTTCCTGGCTTTATCCCAGCAATAGCCAAGGGAAAGGTAAAAGCCTGTGCCCCAATGCTTGAGGGTGAAAGGTTTCCATGCCCAATCTAAAATAGCTCCAGACAAATTTCCTGGGTTTGAATGACTGCAGTGTGCAAGAGGCAGATTTAAGTATGTACCACACCAAGCTGAACAACGTGAAGAATGCAAGGTTAATTGAAACAACCTGGAGAATTTCTACAGCACGGCAAGGACAAACACCGGAGTCAGTAACTTGCAAAATCCAGGGCATCATAATCTCATGTGAAAGGATTTTTATTTATGAAAGTGTGATTAAGTCTCCTTGCAACATGCACACAAACAACCCCTACTCCAGCTGTACCAGGCAGGAATGCAATGCTACAGGTCACACAAACAGGGTGCACAGCCATGCTCAGGTCATTGGTTATGTCAAGTGTTTTTATTTTATTCAGAAAGAAACCTGAGGAAAGGCTGGCTAGTACTTAAAGTTATCATTAAGGCTTCTTACATGTTCTAACAAAATAGAGCTATTTAAACTACCAACACTCCACAAAGCTCCAATTACACCACCAGCTTCTGTAATGCACTTGAAAAGAAAGTTTGAAAGCCATTTTTATTAAGCCTCATTTGAGAGATGTAAAGAGATAGACACTGAACTTCCTTATCATGCTCAAAGTAGTGATTTATGACAATATTTTAGGGAAACTCACATTTTCACAGTTGTCTTAACTACTGCAGAGCCCTTTTATTTCTCTAGTTGCCTATCAGCATTATAACAAATCAAACTACTTAAGGTTTAAAGGCTGAGGACTAGTAAAGTGATGCACATGAAAAGAGTAAAATTAAGAGATTCAAGCTTTCCATTATTAATTTGTACAAAAAGTTGAAGAGAAACTGCAATATCTGCTTTTAATTTCACTTGCCCATTTTGTGACCTCAGGAAAAACAGCTAGAGTTGAGCAGGTAGTGAAGAAAAAGGTTAGAGTAGCTGTTTCTAAAAAAAAAAAACCACACAAAAAAAAGCCCAAACAAACAAACAAAAAAAACCAAAACCACCACACAACACAAACCAAACCCCCCACGCACCACACAAACCAAACACACAAAACATCACCACCAAAAAAAAGTGTCAGACAATGACAGCCCTATCAAAAGCTTCCAAAACCTCAGAAACATCAATGTTGCAGCCATAGTGGTTTAAGGATGCAAACAGAGTCATTCATAAGTCTCCTTTATTTGCCCAGGTGCTACAGCTGGACAATGGATACAGGCACACAGAAATTTTATTTTATTTTTTTTCCCAGAAGCAGCAGCCTGGACACACTCTGTGAGGCACCAAAGATGGTTATACTAAAAAGAACCCATACTAAAATTCAAAAGCCTGGCCACACAGTCTCTAGCTTTAAGTGGTCTGGCACATAAAAACACTTCAAATTAAAAATAGTTTACGAATGTTAACATGCAAAAAGAGAGCAACAAATTGCACCTTACATGCTTCTTCCATCACTAAGTGGTGGAAGTGCTCCTCAGAAAAGGGCATTTAGTGACAGCAGCAGTAAAGGTACTCCAAAGCACAAATGCTGCCAAACCTTCTCTTTGTCATGTAACAAAACTAGTCAAATACACTGGCAAGACTGCACAAGAGCCTAAGCTGGAAGCTTAAGCCCTGCTCTATCTTCTGCAAAGAAGGTGGCTTAGCTACTCCACAGCTAAAACCTAAACAGAGGCAGTTTACAAGAGTACTTAACTTGAGAATTTGAGTATGAGGGCAACAATACAGGATGGAACAAGACCTCTAGCAAATCACTAGGACTTTTACGGGGGTTAACTCTAATCCAGCACGAGCTGAACACAGCTTGCAAACCAGAGATAAAGCTTCCTGATCGTAAACTGACCACTTGCCCTATAAAGGGAGCTGCTGTGAACTACAGACTGCAAGACTAAGTATCAAGACACCCTTCTCAGCTATGAGAGACTGTAAGGAGTAGGCTCGAGACACACCTCTGAAGTCAGTAAATCCCCATTCTTAAACACAAGCACTGTAACTACATGTATTTAATATATTCCACGTTAAAAGCATTCACGTCTAGTTATGTTTGACTTTAAGGGATGTTATGTTCACAGACCAAACATCCCTCATACTTCTATTCTCTCTTAATTCTATCCTGGAAAAACACACACTGAGTTTTTCCCATTACTCTGCATGTTTCTGGACTTAAAATGGATACCTGCCAAGATTTATTAGTCAAAGGCAAAGCAAAATCGGATGCATTTTCCTCCATCTCCATTTAAAATTAAGCCTTTATTTCAGTCATTTTAAGCAGAAACCTCTCAACAGCAGTTGGGATAAGCAGGCTGTTACACCATTACACTGTTACATTCAGTTGCAGAGATACATCTCACTTCATACAAGTATAAGCAAAAGGTGTGTTTGTAGTGAGGTGTTCCACCCCTTGGGCAAAAGCATCAAGGATCAGTTCTTAAACATCTCAGTGTGCCAAGTACACAATTCTGCACTCTTTGCATCAAGAGACCAACTAGTAATGCATTAAATCTTGCCCGTGGAACACAGGGGGAATTAAACCATTGTGTCATGACAAATCTTACCTGACAGAAAAGCACATTCAACTTGCTTGAGGAATCCAACTGTTCAATGAAAACCATCTATATTCAGTGTTGTCGTGGCTGGGGGTCCTTAATTGCACAAAGGTATAGAGCACTACTTCTTGGATTAAGTTAAAAATTAAAACTTAACTGAGCACTACCCTCATATCTTAACTCTTAAAATATCTGAGGCACAAGTATGTGTGTGTACTTGTTTTATTCATAATTTTTCTTGGGATACCAAATATATTTCTACTTCAGATGATTTAACAAAATTGTTGACCTCATTTCAAAACATCCACTGATCCATTTTTCATTCAATGGCAATATCGAATGTTAAAAGGAACATAAAAACAAACATGCACACAGTTGCACAGTTTTCATAAATGTCTATTTCATTATTTGTGGGTAGCGCATTAAACAGTTAAATACATTTAAATAATGTTTAAGTGACTGCACTAATCCAGAATTTTAACTAGATGGGTAACCAATTTAACTAGAAACCAGCTAACAAGTAACTGTCTAAATACTTCAAATACAGCTCTTGTTCTAGGTCATCCTTCTTGGAAAAAAAGCCTGCTGGTCACATTGGAAATACATTTTAAGGCCAAATTCTTCTGATATCCCTTCTCTGCAACAGTTTCTTCGCCTTTTTAAGCCTCCAATTCCAGGCCAAGACCAAGTTTATGGCCACCAGCATTGATGCTCTTTCCATCTATCAGGGCAGACAGTGTAAGCTTCACACCTGTAAGATTTTTAAACAGCATGTTTACAACATACAGAGTAGCTTTCATGCAACTCAACCTCTGTCATTACAAGTCCCAGTTGCAGCTCTTTTTCTATTTCACTACTTTCCTCTAAAGATTTCTACAGAAAAATCTATTTACCCATGAAATCTATTGAAAGGTAGTCATATGAATCAAGCTAGATGCTTTTTGTAAACACCATGTTATACAGTAGATATACAAAGTCTCTAACTGGTAAGTGCACAAGAGCTCTCCTTTTTTACATTAAGGTGTGCAAAGAAGGAGGAAAGTTATGCATAGAAAGACAGACACTTATACCAAGGAAGGGATGGAATGAAACTATGATTTTTATTCGTTTTCAAAGAAGGAACTAACCAATGATAATATAGCATTAACAGGTATTTTCATATTTAAGCAGAACAAGATGAATTCTAGAGGTTATTTTACCAAATACGCAGAGCAGAAGTGCATACTTTTGATGATTAATCATTATTTCAAGACCTGCTATAATTCAGGTCAGATATGACTCAAGAAAGCAATGCTAAAAAAAAGACTGCTTTGCACAGCCTAAAGCTAAGCTATCAAACACAATGCAGTCCAATCCTACACAAATCAATGAGGAATATGATGCACCATTAGATAGTGGAATTTATCTTGCTTAGATAAAGGTTTGATGTTCAACGTAAGCTACTGTAAAACACCTACTTTGGCTTCATGACAAAATTATTATGAAGGGAAATAGCTCTATATATGGATATAAATGCATAGATCTCAAACATTTTCTTTCTGATGCACAGAAGATACGTATGTGACAAAATTCATGTGATAACCCTTACCTGGCCTCAGGGTCTGGGTGTAACCCACTCCAACTAGACTAGAATTGTTCACTTTTGCCTGAAAAAAAAACCAAGACAAAAGCAATTGAAATGTTGTAACTGATTAGTTCTTTGTCACCATTCAGAAACTAGAGTAACTGTGGCAACTCTGCCATTATCAACATAACCAAATTTTACTTGTTCCTTCAATAACTCTGTGCTTACTGGATTCTCTCTTCTCAGCTATGCTCTAGCCCCCCAACTCACAGCTGAAGTAGTAACATATTTAAAAGCAGACAGAATGTAAGGGCAGGGAGAACTGTTACTGGAATGTAGTTTGGCAGGTGAACTTCCCCACTGCTCCCTCTTCAGAAGGCCATAGCGATTTACCACCACAGCCTCCCAAAACAAGCCACTTCAGAAGAATCCTCCATGTTCATATTATTACAAAAGAATTAGTATCTTGCAGGTCCAGTCGGTCAAGCAGCAAACATTTCACAGTATCATCATAAACAATATGTGCAAAATTCTTTATCTCACTTTGCATCACTTCCTCTATAGGACAATTCCAACAATCCAGGTTCAATTCTAACTTTATAACATACAGAAAACTTTTCTGCATACTGCCAGAGTTCTTACCATAAGAACGTGAGAGACTTCCCCAAAAATTGGTTTAAAAAAAAATTTTTTGTAAACTTATGGAACTAGACATGAAGGGTTTTATTCAATTTTTTTTCTTTTTATTTTTTTTAAGTCAATACATAAAGTCCTCTAGAGTAGCACAACATCTGACAGTCAGATTCTAAAATGGACTGTATGCAGATGCTGTATGCAACATTACAAAATTTAAATGCTGGTTTAATTTTAACTGCCTGGATTGTAAGAGTAATTCCTACAAGGCTTCCTGACTTATTACATTCTTTTGTACTAACAACACACAGATTCACAGAAACTGAAAATACACTGTGCTTAGCATCACCCTTTTGGTTAGAGCCATACTTACAGATATAGAAGCAGTGGAATCCAACTTGTATTTAGCCGCAATGCCAAAGCGAGTGCTGTTGCTACCCGCTGTCCAAGCCAGGTTTACAGCAGTTTCAAGATTGTCACTCACTTTCTGGTAAATTGACCCACCAAATTCTGAACCATCATTGCTACACAAATTAAGAAAAAAGTTAGTTTCCTATATTTACATAATCCCAACTTTTTTTTTTTTAACTACTTCAAATTTTTATAGAAATGAGAATTCCAGAAGTTTGAGTTGTTTCACATTTTTTGACAGGAGAAGGGGAGAAGAACAAAGGCTTCAGGGCAAAATTAAACTGCAGTAATTCATGGGGAGAAAAAAAAAAAAGCACTTCAGCATGCTACAGCTAATTCTCACACTAATGTTGAACTAAGTACTTGAATGTAATCCCAGATCACATCCTTACAAAACTAACAGATAAACGTTAATAGTTAGGAAACAGGCATTCTGAATTCTAGGATTATTGAATACATATGATATTCCTAAAGAATTAGATGACCTTTTTAAAAATCTGTCACACTGTTTGACACTAGTAAACTGAAACACAATTCTTACAGCCCAGACCAGTGTTTTGTAGCTTCCTCCCATACACCTCAACTTCCACAAACCCAGACACAATCACCACCCTCCCCTTCCAAAAGAAACAAACTTCTACCTCAAAAATCAAATAAGTAATTTCCTAACTAAACGCAGTAGAACAATGCCAATTTTTATTAACTTGGATTGAAAACACTATGTTCTTCAGTAGGTTTTGATCAGCTTGCTCTGAGGAACACTTAAGATCTGAAGGCAGCAAGTGTTAAGAAAATACATAAACAAGATGTCTTACATTTGTTCAGTTACACTCTAAGTGTTTCATGCACTCTTCATCCCAGAAAGGCAAGAAGATGAACCTACTCAAAAAGTCCAAAAGCAAAGCTCTAGTCTTGCTCCAGAAACTACTACTGGCCTACTTAAACAGTGCAACGCTAATTACTACCTCTAACAATCTACCGCCCTTAAATTATAGTCAGATACAATTCAGTGTAATGGGAAAGCTGGAAAAAGCATTATGATCAGTTCTGCATAGCTGAACTATTGCACTTCCAATTTGCATGTACTTCAGTATTTAATAAGCTGTAGCATATATTACGCTGTAAGTGCTAACAAGCCACCAGTATTTACTGTTTTGAAAAAGAGATACAAAGTAACATTTATCATTTATTTCGAGTTTCCTATTGAAAAATGCACTTCACTTCATGGCCTTGCAACCACCTCTTGGTATTTCAAGCATTTGTATTCTGACTAGAAAGGTAGAGAAAGCCTGCTTCTGTAAATCTGGACACAATTTTCAGTACTTACACATTAGTGTGCAGTTGGAAGTCTCCAGTCTTGTAACCCACAGAGAAGTTATTTCTTGTCAATTTGGATTTGGCACTATCAAAAGTCATCTGATAACCAGCAAGCCAGCCTTCATAACCAAAGACAGCTGAACCATGGATTGCAGGTCCAGCAAAATCAAAGTCAACATCACAACCTAGGTTTAGGCATTCACGTTTATAAGCTGACTTAATTTTACCACTTTTCTTTCTGAAACAGAGAAACAGTTATCTTAAGACAAGGCTTGATCTTCCTCAATGAACTACCAAATTCGAGCCATATGACTCTACATAATGTATCTAAATGCCACCTACATGCATCCTCTAGACTGGGCCAAAGCACAGCCAGCCCATTACAAGAGCACAGGGCTACTGCAAACAGGCATTCTGTGATGAATGCAGAGGCATTTCCATGCCTCCCGCATTCTTCCAAGTATTCCTATCCCAGAAAACAAGCGAAGTGGGCTGTTGTGAAATGCCCAGTACTAACCCCGTAGAATAAGATATGATGCTAAAGAGCAGAAGCCTTTAGCATTGGGATTTGCTAATTTGGATCAATAGCAAACCATACAAACATCTCTGTCAATACAACAGACCACATAAACATTACTGACCATGGGTGTTGTCACTGCCCTAAACAAGGTAAAAAGGTTAACAATTCTTACCCTGTATTTGGTGAGAAAGTTGTATCAAATGTCAACTTCAAGCCTTTGGCAATCTAATTGAAGGGGAAGAAGATAAGATAAACCTGTAAATTCAGTCCTGCTACTTAAATAAAACAAATAAATACTCTCCCAATCTATTACCTGATCTTCAATTGCAATTTCTGTTCCCAGAGTGTTATCTGTGTTCCATTTTTCTGTGAAAGTCAGCCCATACTCAGCCCACTTGTATTTGGTCTCCAAGCTCCCATTCACTTTTCCAGTGTCTGTGTTCGATGAACCAGATGTTGTGAATTCCTAAAAAGGACAGTGTCCATGTTATACGGAAAATACATGTGATCCTGAAAGCATTACACAGTGCCAAAAGAGAAAATACTTTTATTCAGCAAACACCAGGATCCTGTTATTCTATACAACTAGTTCAACAACATTAGACAATTTGTGGAAGAAGGGGACACGACATGGACAAGAACTAGAGGATCTATGCCCACTCCCCATCTCAACTGCAATGTTTCTGCCACTATTACAAAACGTACAGGTTTGCATCATAACTCGGAAGCAAGACAGTAGTTGCCGTAAGTATTCTCCTTAAAAGCAGAAACACATTCTTGAAATATAAGATTGAGTCTGATACTCCTAATGAGCAAATTAAAAATCAAACCAAGACCCAAGCACACTATAAGGTACACAGCACAACTCCAGTAAAATTCTTGAAGGATCACATGTATTTTCATCATTCCATCAACCATCTCCAAAGATAAATTATGTACAACTGTAAAATGTCATAGAATGTCATCATTTTTCAAACTGGGGGTGGGTGACAGTTTTTTGTTCAGTTGGGGGGGGGTTTGCAGCTTTTTAAGAGAGTTCTCAATCTAATGAATGCACCAGCCTTTCACACAAGCCATAGGCACCTGTGTTTTTACTGACATATATAAAATTCCCCTGACACTTTGGTTTAATGACACACAGGAAGAACATTCATGTTGGAATTGTGAGCTAAGGCGACAGTCTGATTTTATGCTTCTGGTAGAGTCTTACTCGGAATTCTTGAAAGTATTTAAAAGTTGCAATATCACTCACACCTCCTTATTAAACTAAGTAGTCCATGTCTCTCACTATTTGGATTCTCACAAAGAACAGAATTAATAATTTCTGTGTACCACTATTCAGAAATTAAAGGCAATACCTAGTAGAAGTGGAAGTCTTGTTTGCAAATATATGTTAAGGAGCTCTTTTCACTGAAATTTTATTGCCCTTATGATTTAAAAGTTTGTTATTTCAACTCTTAAAAACATATAAATCAGAATTTTGATCTCTGACTTCCTCCATGCTCAGTATTATTTTCAAATCAACTCCTCACACTCACCTCCCCCAGGAGGAAACACTGATTTGAAATCACAAGTCCTTAAGCATTCATATTCTCACAGCCCAAGACCTACTGCACATTGCAAGGGCACGAGACTGTTCTTTAATGGTGGCTGATCAAATTTAACCATGACCAAGACATTTACTTGTATTATGTTAGTGAACCACTAAATCATCCACACAGTTGCATAGTTCTAGTAAGGTCTATTTCTTGGCAAGTGACAGGGACTACACAACTTGAAGTCCAAAAACCTTCAGCTTTAACTTCTTGCTTTGTGATGGCAACCATTGCAGTAATAGCTTCAGGAGCAGCAAATTATTACATTATCTCTTATCTCTGCTTTAAAACATCTACATTACATATATGCCAGCACTTTTTCCTCCTGGAAAGGATGGCTTATAACTGATAGAGGATTCACATGAGGGCTTGGATTTTTCAGAGTTTTAACAGTATTACTGGTAGTCCTCAAAAGAAACAAGCTAAAGTAAGAACAACTACATCTACAATAGGGCTCTTGCAAACTACGCTTCAGTTGGGATACAGACTTCTAGAAAAAACACAGCATATAACCCAGGCATCTTATTTCTAACAGCCAGTTACACTGTAAAAGCTTCCAGTTATGGGAAAAAAACAAACACCCAAACTACCTTTATATCTTGCAAAGTTTACTCTAGAAATAGATAGAAGTTACTGGAGGCACTGCTTGCATGACCAAGACATCCTGCATGGAACGTTACTGCAACACTTTAATACCTTTAAAAAGGAGCCAAAGATTCAATGTGCTAATCCAATGTCAACTGCTTCAAACAAGCATCAAGATGCCAGAAATTTCCACCAAATACAAATAGTATCTGTGTCCTATGATTGATATATTAAAATACTTAAAAAATGTGTCAGCTATTCGTTCACCTTCAGACATAACATGAGGGACAACTAATAAACCTTTTTATTTCATGAAGATTACTAAGCAGTGCGATATCCCTGTTACATTCAGAATAAAATCAGATCTTTAGGGGCTTCTGAAATTATTTTACACCAAAATTTTATCATTCATATAACCTATAAACTACTTAAAAGCATCTGGAAGGTGTCCTTTCTAATTAAATATCAGAACATGCCCAGAAAAAAAAAATATGAGTAAAAAGTATTTAAACTCACCACTCCGCTTGCAGATTTTGTTTTCACATCCAGTTTCACCAACCCAAAACCTTAACAAAAAGAAGTCAAAGTTACACCAGTAGGCTTTAACTAAGACCATGCACATTTTCCAAGAAGCTGGTTTTCCAAGCAGTCTCAGCAGCATGCCACGTATATACATATAGAAAAACAACCATAGGCTGACTTCAGTAACACTCAAATTTTAGATGTCACAGTGGGTAGAGGAGGCCACTTCAGAATAAGCCAGGAGTTCTGTTCTATCATCACCACACAGAAGGTGGGGAGTAGCCTCTCAATTGTAGAGTGTACATTTAACTACCAAACGATGACTTCAAGAGTAAATTTAGTGACAGAAAAAATGCATTCTTTTCTGTTCCCAAGAGGGCATCAGCTTTGTAGTCAATGCCACTCGAAGAGCTATCCCAATGCATAATATTTGTGTCTCAGCACCAAGAAGAAATATCTCAAAGTAAAAAACTGTAAAAGTGAAGTCACTGGGAAATACACAGCCATTGGAAGTGTAATCTAAGTAGGTTTTATGGGAGTGTCAATTCACATTGTTACCCTTACAGCTGAGTGACAGTCTTGGTAAAAAAGCCCCCACATGCATTCCCAAAAAAACAGAAAGAAACAGGACTGTAATAAAGCAGAATTTAACTATGCAACTGCTTGGTATTAAAGCATTTTTAAATGTTGAAGGATTCTTCATCCCAACAGCTATTCCTCTTTCTAATCCAAAAAAGTCTATAATGTTGCAGTGGTATATATCCCTCTTTACATCAACAAATGTTGTGGCACAGACAGATTGGTGAACAAGGTGTACTACCAAGTTAAATTACAATTGATGCTTGCATTCTTGCATACTTGTACACCTCTGACATTTATCTGGCTAAAGCAGTAGTACTTAACAGACTTCACATCAAAACAGCTCAAAAAAGCCTCCAATGATCTGTTAGTTGACAGTAATGATATAAAAACAACACACCTTCCCCCTCCCCCAAAACACAAGCATTTGAGCACTCAATTTTACGTGCAGGCTTAGAAAGGCAATTTATTGCTGCACCACAAACACCATGTTTTATAAAAGGTACTATTCTTACCATATCCTTTATTGAAGATATCTCTGGCAGATTTGCCAAGGTCTACATATGATGGAGGAATCGCCATTGGAACTGAAAGGTAACAGGCTAATTAATAGTGAACCTTTTACCACTGCGCACACACAAAAAAATGCTACAAAGATACTCTTTAAGGTAGATTCATATATGAAGGCAGTTAATAGACAGATGGCTCAAACAATTACAGTATTCTGTGAAACACCTACAGATTTTCAGTGAAGGTCACTGTGAACACTGAATGTTTTCTCAGGTTAGGTAATCTGCTTGTAGAGAAGAATTACAAGACCACCCAGTTCCCAATTTTTTCAAGTAATTTCTCCACACATATTTAATTACCAGAAATCAAGTAATAGCTCACATTTCCAGAGTTGGCAGTTACCACCAAAAACCAGGATATTGGAAATTTGACAAACTATAATGCAGAGAGTTATTTCCTGAAGTTCCAGAGTCAAATTTGACAGATGCTTACGAAAATTACCTGAAAGGACCTACAAGGTTTTATTTTCAAAATGTAATAGAGTGTATATCTGTTTTGCAACACCATTTACCCCATATTTTAAATGGTAGACATACAATTTTAAAAGGAATGTCTGAGCCATTAACTAACAAGCCATCTGATTAAGTCCCCCCCCAATGTACAAGAGTTTAAGTTTGGCAGTTGTCTTGCCAGTTTAAAACAAACAAGTAGTAGGAGTGCTGGGTCAGTGAGAAAAGCTCTCTTTAAAAGTCCCTTTCTCAGACGGGGAGCCTCTGGCAATCTCACTGTTAATGAACCTGTCATTCAAGACTAGCTATGACCCAGCCTCCCCGGCCCGATGGATATATGTCAGCCTAAGGTCTCACAAGGGCCTGTATGTTTCTCCTCTGTGTGAAGATACTCTGTCTGGACCTTCCTTCAGTGTCCGTTTTCCCATTATTTCAACAGCAAAAGGCCACTATTGCAGAAGCACTGTATTTTAAAGTTTTAAAATACAGAAAGCACAGTATATTTCAAAGAGTTAATGACTCCTCCTATGCTGTGAGAGGGGGTTGGGGAACAACAATGAAACTAACTAGATAAGCACCACAAAAAGGTTAACAAAAGCAAACAAAAATCTTCTCTTATCTTTTCAAACTGATTGGTCACATTTGTTCTGCAGAGAAAGTCAGATTAACATAATCGACTGTTTATCTTGCTCTTGCCTGGGTGCTTTTTTGGATGGGTTTTTTTAAGTAAATGGAAAAATATCTTCAGGACCTCAAAACCAACAAGGGCAGTACTCTCACATGTTAACTTTCAACTGAAAGCAGAAAAGATTACTTTCATTTTTATATAGTACTTTTAACCAATATATAAATTTTCAACACCTGGCTACAGAATTGCTTATCTTCTGCAGATCTCCACAAGATCCTAAGTGTATCCAGTAACAGAGGATCAAGGCAAGCTTCTCCCCCTCCCCCTCAAAAAAGTTTATTTCCATCTTTTCATGGCCTTATCTACATAAAGGGAAAACTTTCCTAGAACATCCAATTCAAAAAAATTTCCTTTAGGGCACCATTTCACTAAACAGACTGTTGTTTCAGAATAGCATCCACATAAAAAAAAAACACCTACCCTAATTACACCTGCCATATACAGCCTAACTGTATGAACTGCAACTGTTAAAAAAAAAAAACCCAAACTATTTTAGCAAGCAATGGCAAGGCACAAGACTGTTTCTTATCCTTCTACAATTTCTAATGCAGTTTTCCAGAGTACCTTACTCCACCCTCGCTAAACTACAAGAGGATAACTTCAACCTCCTCTGAGCAAAAACGTTTACATTCATAGTTTAACTTAAAAAAATAATCAAAAAAACCTTCTTTAGTAAGGAGTTCTAAACTCTAGAACCAGGTCACTAGAGCAAGACAGCCATCACTTACTCAAGAACATAAAGTCTGTTTTTCCATAAAGGAATCTGTCCCTTAAAAAAAAAAACAACAACAACAACAACAAAAAAACCACCCTGAAAATTACTTAGTGCACTTGAAGCTTAAAAAGGCTTAGCCCAAGTCAAGTCCATAATAAATAAGTCTTGAGGAAAAAAACCAAATATATAGCAGAACAGATACTAATCCTGGTGACAAGATATTAAATGGTTCCTATTATTTATTAAATAAAAAGCAGCAGGTGGTAGACCAAGTTAGAAGAAAGTGTGGGAAACTGTTTTCCCCTCTAAATGTCTGCTGTACAGCAACTGTACAATTCATTAGCAGTTTGAAATAATTTAGAGAAGGTTTAGCTATGTATTTTTCCTTTAATGAATAAGTCTCACTAACTAGCATCTTCAGAATAACTATTTCTAGTTTTAAAGTTTTATACTAGTCTTTAGCACAGACATGCTTTTACAGTATAAATAAATGAGCTTTTTACTTTTGTTTTCAATGTTTCCAATCTGACTAGACAACCAATACAGACAACAGATTTATGCTAAGCAGTAACGTCCTGAAAAGTTAACAAACTGGTATCTGTGTCTAAATTCAAAGGACTACTACAGTAAAAAGGATGTTGCCATTTTATCTGGCCTAACTAAGCATCCTTCCCACTGCAAGGGAACCAATGAGTATTTGTCAGACACTCCAGCCTACAGATGCAAGTTTTGTGATAAAAAGTTAAAACAGTGTACAGCTGTCACACTGCTGTTCTAATCCTATACTAACAGGAATAGATGAGAACAAAAGGGGAAAGCAAGAGTTAATTTGGGGTATACTAAATACCCGATAAGCCAGTGCCACCATCAGAATGCTCATTAAATGAAAATAGGGCCCCCCCCAACAAAAAATTATTGCTGTGTCCTCCAATATTGGCAAGTTACCTAAATTTGCAAATTCTTATAATCAGAAGTAATTTTCTTCAACCTTATTTTGAAGTATCTTTCACTTAAAAACTAATAATTAGAAGTGACTAAAACATAAGTACCATTTAACAAGGAGAGGTTTGTTGTGAAAGCAACTATCAGATAATATTATTCCTCATTTCAAAAAAACACAGAATCTACTTGAATCAAGTGGAAGCTCCACCCTGATTTTTGTTTCATACCACCTTAAAAACAGGAGTTTAATTAATCTGTTACTCAAGAGCCACAAACATGCTTTCTTCTTCTGTAAAAGAAAAAAAACTCTCATCCTAAGAACAAAAAGTGTATTAATGTTATCAGAATTATTACATCACAGTTTTCCTTCGAGGTGATATTTCAAAACTCTCTCACACCCTGCAATTAAAGGAATGCCAAGGAGTTCTATAGAGATTTCTAACAATTTTTAAGATCTCAGAATAGAGGCTAGATCAGGCTATAATAAAAAAAACTAAGTACTCACGTAATTTAAAAAAAATGGCAGTAACTACACTGAAATTGTGTTCCAGTAGTGTAAATACCAACAAAGAAATTGGTATTATTCAAAAAAATACTTGGTTAATATATATTGGACATGCCACTGACCTTTAGACTTACACAGCTACTAAAGCTTAAAAAACAACAAAAAAAAACAACAAAAAAAACCCAAACCAACAAACCACCTCACTACCCTTGCTTCAACTCTCTCTCTACTTGCATCTTGGAGGTGGGCACACTAGTCTAGTAGCCATAGCTAGACCAACTTAGAGACTCTACGGAGAAGGGAAAGAAAATTACACATTCGAAAGCGAACTTAGTGTTCAGAAACCGAAAGCAGGGGTAAAGCAGAGCCTGCCAGAAGAGAAGGGCACCGAAAGGGAAAACGGGGATGCGAAAAGCCAGGCCGAGACGAGTGGGGAGGCGGCACACCCTTCCAGGGAAGGGCCCGGGCGGCGGCGCCCCACGCCAGCTCCTTCCCTCGCTCTCAGGCCCGCCGCCGCCGCCAGGCCCGCCGCCAGGGCGAGCGGCGCCCGCTGCCGCTGCAAGGTGAACTCCTCCACGCGGCCATCTTGGACATCCCGGCCTGACCCCCGCCCTCCCCGCCGCCCTTTATGTAACCGCGGCGCGGCCCGGTCCGGGCCCGCACGCCGAGAAGGGCGCGGCGGCAGAAGGAGGCAACGCGTGCCGAAAAGCCCCCACCCGCCCCACCGTTAGCCGGGGCGCGGGGGAAGGCGCCCCCGCCGCTGCCGCCCCCGCGCGGCCCCCAGCCCCGTGCGGCCCCCCCCTCCGCCCGCTCGCGCACAGGTGAGCCCCGCCCGCTTCCCCTGCCCCCGCGGGGCCGGTGGCGGCCCAGGCCGGCACCTGGCTAGCGCGGGAGGGCGGCGGGGCCGGGCGGAGCGGGGCCGGGGGCGCGGGCGGGTCTCGCCGTGAGGAGGCCGCGCTGCTGCAGCCGCTAGCACTGGAGGGCGAAGTGAAGGAGACACCGATCCGCCCGCCCGCCGCCGCCGCGCAGGACCCCAACGAGCCGGGGCCGCCCCTCCCACCGCCTACCCCGCCCGCCGCACCGCGCCGCCGCCCGGCTGGCCGAAGGCGCCGCCGCCCGCGGCCCAGAGTCGGGGCGGGGGGAGCAGCGGGAGACACCGCGTCCCCCGGCGAGGAGCCGGGCGGGGGCAGGGCGGTCCGGCAGGCGCTCGGAGGGGCAGCCCCGGCGGCAGAGAGGGGTCCTGCGGGAGGGCGGGGCCCCCCGGCGGGGGAGGGCGGTAAACGGCCGCGCCCCGCGCCCGCGGGGCGGGAGGGTGAAGGCTCCTGAGGCGCGACGGAGTGCCTCCGCTGCCTTCGGGGGGAGCGGTGCTGGGGAGGGACGGAGAGGGCCAGGGGAGCCCGGCGCCGCCGCCCGTGGGGGGGCAGAGGGCGCCGCGGGTACCGGCTCCTCGGCGGGCCTGTGGCGGCCGCAGCCAAGGAGCATTCCTCCTTCGGAGAGCTTAAGTAAATAGACGTTCCCTTCCACATGGGGACGGGAGGCTAAAGTGCGGCGCCCGGCAGTACTTAGAGGAGGGCCCGCGCCCAGGGCCACTGCCCTTCCCGAGAAGCTGCGAGTCTTCCTCTCGGGGCCCACCTGCCTCCAGTCGGGGCACAGCGACCGGTGAAGCCCTTCACCTAGAACAGCCACGGGGACCCGTTCCGCCGCCGGCCAAGGTGGCACCGCTGGCGTTTTTTGTTGGAGGCAGCCCTTGCTCCTCAGCCCACAGGACGCCTTCCCCACAACGGCCAGCCCTTGCGGAGGGAGCAGGGATGTTCACCTTTGCTCTCTTGCTTCCCACAGCTGTTTGAACACGTTACACCTAATGTGTTCTGCTGTTGCTACGCCAAAATGCATGGACACACGGCAACATCCAGCAGCACGGCTGTCCCATAGCTGATCTGACAGCTTGCACTCCCTCTACCAAGGTTTGCTACCTCTTTCAGACAAGTGCCACCATCTCTCCAATTGCCTAAGCTTCATTTTTACCTTCCAGCCACCTCCCACCAGAAGACACACACCACCACCACCCCCCCAATGGAAGACAGAATATCTTGGGTCAAGAGAAGTAGTAGCCCTTAAAAAGCTTTGTTAGATAGTGCTGTCCTGATCATAAGTATGACCTCTTGGAGCAAACCATCAAACAACTGTTCTGCAGCAGTCACTGCACAACTCTGCAGCAAGAATCACTGAGTCACCAATGCAGACCATTGCTAGCCCAAGGAACTGCAGGACAGGCATTTTTGAAATTCCTAGTTCTCTCCTACTTACTTGGATTATGACATGATAAAATGCCTGAAGAAAGTAAAAGTTATTTACAAATACAAATTACATCTGCATAATATGAAAAATACATATTATCATCCAATGCTACCAATTTACCAGAACACATGGTACAACAGTAATTTACCATGTTATTAGAAAAGAAAGATTAGCAGCAAGGCCCAGTGTAATGCCAGTCAGCACTTGCTCCTTATATCAAAAAATAAGCAACTGTTTGGGGTTTTTTGGTGGTGTAAGTCCAATACTTTCACATCAGAAGACCCAACAGGTTAGTACATTTCATTTTGATGTTTTTAAATAAGGCAGCTTGGCATTCCACAGAAGGATATGTATTGATGAATCAAGAAGGAAAACCACATGCTGAGAGAATAAATAGCAGTAGGAAAAGAAAACTGGTGTATCTTATTGTGCACGGGAACATAGATTAGGAGTAAATAGAGGTCTGATTAAGTAAAAATAGGTTGTGGCGCAAGTTGTTCATTTTTTAAAGACATGAATTTATTATTCATACCCATAGCATAAATCCATTCCGAATAAAAGTTCAGTTACTTACATGAGACATCAGCTTTTTGCCTTTTTTTTTTTCAAGATTAATAATTTAATCATGGTTCAGCTTTATTTTTAGCAATCCAGGAAATTAATTACTGCCCCACCCTGAGCAAAAAAGGCAATTAATCACTTCCTTTGTGAGACAAAGCAGAGACATAATCTGAGATGGATAACAGCACACAAACTCCTCTGCATTAACATTCCAGGCTTCTGAAACGACAGCCTCTGCCTGCCAGTGTTTTTCATTTGCACTCTCGCATTCCTCACTCATACAACCATGCCTATTTCTCACAGCATATCTGCTAAAGCTTAGAGCGCCTAGAAAGGCACGCCTTCAGGCCTGCAACAGCAAGCCATCTAAATTATTCTGGACCTTTCTTCTTAGTGTTCACCTCATACCATTCAGTGCACACACCTCCTGTGCAGGTGTGCTCATTCTAAATGGGCTCGTTTTCCATTGAAACTAAGCAGCTCTCAGTTTTTCTGTCACTTGCAGTTTAACTATTACCACTTCATATGAATACAGTCATGCATATGCATAACTGACATCACAGAGTCATATGTTTTACTGGTGCCACTTGGAAAAAAAAACCCCACATCTGGAAAGCCCTAAGGTGGCAACCAGAAGAGGCCCATACTGCCAGGATCCTTTAGACTGACAGACTTAATGCCTTTTAGGGTTTTTTTCCCAAGCATTTTTAAGTAGCCTTTTTTCAGTTTAGCTTAAACAATTAGGAGGAAGTTTAACTTACACCAGATTCTAAGATACACTTAAAACAACAGGTCCACACAGAAGCCAACACATTTAAATCATCTGATACAGATACATATGCAGATAATCCCTTAGCTCAGAGGAACACCAATGAGTATTAGCCTGCAATTTTAGAGCTGAGAAGGCAAACAGAAAGCAAATTAGAGAAAGCCAACAAGGAAACCAATTTGTTTGCAGGCCCTACTAAGGCTAAGGGAGACACAGAGCACCTTACAGCTACATAGCTAACAAAAGCTGATTGCCCATAGCTTTACAGCCAAAGCAAACTAAAAATCCAGTCCTTCTTGTTATGACCTGTGGAAATGCTGCGCACTCTTCTAGTACATGCTCAATGCTAAAGCACCCTATTCCCAAACAGACAGTAAGATGGATGTGGAAAAGGTTCTGTTAAAGAGCAAGGAGAAACTGAAATGAACGCCAACCCACACAGATGAGCCTGTACTTATTCCTTTTTCTGGATTTATCTTTGGTTGATCATAAATTCTTTTCCTTCATTTTTCTTTCTGTTGCAGTTTCCATTGCCTCAGGATTATTATTTTTTTTTAATCCTCAGTGGCTCAAGGAATAAGCAATTTGTGAATAAAGCTAACTACTACCTGATAGATCTACAAACCATCAGGTGTCCTGACACCCTGAAATAAATAAATTAATTGGCTTCATTCCTTAGAGGAGATACTTCCTGGAAAGGGAGGGGCAATCGAGTCATCAAATGCTGATTTGTAAGCAAAACACAACCATTCATGCCAAACTCACTGAGAAACTCAGAGATGTGCCTAGTGTTCCTAAATTACTTACATGGAGCAATAGGTTTGAGTGATTGGTACAATAATTCTCACCTGAAGTAAATATGAGAATGACTACTCATTTCTACTGTATTGTTGACATTTCTGCTCATGGTGCAGACTGTAGCAGTTACTGTTTCAGATGGATGCAGGGCCCTTAGTTTTAGAGGTTACAAATTTTTCAATTATCTCAGGTTTTTCATAAGAAGTTGAATGAGGATTACATGCCTCAGAAAACTCAGTGCATTTTACACCAAAGAAATTACATCGCAGAGCAGCAGGCCTCCAAGACTTTACTTGCCTAGCTGAAAACAATTTAGTTGCCTCCATGAAACTGATTGCTTCTCTCATTGTAAAGCTTGACCCGATGAGGGACACAGGTGCGAAAGATGCTGAACAATGTTTTTATGGCCTTGACTCTCACTGAAGCCACTTCAGAGTTAAGCCTAAATTCTGTAAATAACAGGGGGGGGGGCGGGGGGGGGAGAAAACAAAGCAAAGCTGAGCCATGGAGGAGGAACAACACCCAGAGGGCTGTGCCCAAGCTGTTGCAAGTTATGTACTGTGTTCAGAAGTGCTAACAGGGGGCTGGGGGAGGGGGAATGGACAACGGTTTGCCCCCAGGCAAATTCTTCCCTGAGAAAAAAAATGTGCTTCCCTGGCATTGCAAACTCTTACATTATTTATAGGGCACCCTTACTATTCTCAGACTATTCTGATGATGGTCTTTACCGTAAGCTGCTCTGGATGTGCAGCTCCAAACCTGAAAGCACCTCTACAGGAACCACACTCATTGTTGGCCATTCGATTTTTGATGGACTAAGTTTTCTTCTTTAACAAATAAACAATGTAAAAATCTTAATAATATTTGCTGTCATTCCAACCTGCACTTCAATCAATTTATCCCTGAAGGTAAGTCTTTCTTAAGGTCACCTCTCTTTCTAGGCTGCAGGCTTTACAAACACAGCAAGCGATGGGAAGCCATTTGCAATAGTCAAGCTGCAGGTGTTTCAGGCTGCTGTAACCTGAGCTCCTGCCCCATATAGCCTCGGACTTTGAGGAAGCTGCAGCAGAGGACAGGCTGGCTGAGGTCGGACACGGGTGCATACCTTGGCTCCCAGAGTCTGTTCCCTCTGGGTAGCTAAGGCAGGTTGTCCTGGGGTATGGCCACATGGTGGGACATGGGTCTTTAAACAAGCAGAAAACAGCAGATTTCTGGAAGAACACTTGTTAGGCGTAGGTCAGTGGTGGTGAGCAACAGGACGAGGCTGAGCTGGTCAGCAGGGCCCTGCACCATGCTGCGGCAGTTGCTTTTTGGTTCTGGATGCCCCGTTTGGCTGCTGTGGGGGGATGTGATGCTAGTGACCTCTGAGCCAGCTTGGGACCAGCCATCGCCCACCCTTAAAGAGTGTGGGGTGGCCTCAATTTTATCCATACGCACATAGGAATAAAGTGCCTGCTGTACACATCTGCTCTGTTCTTCAGCCCCAGCAGCCAAGACACTTTGCTGAACGATTAATTCCCTGGCTGCTGCCTTTCAGGAACACAGGCAGTGGAGGGCAGACTTTCCTGGCTGGCTGAGCACAGCCACCTCAGGTTGTGGGAGGGAAACTGAACTACAGATGCTGAGATAGAGCCCAGACTTTAAAAAAAGGAGAGAGGGAAAGAGGGGGGATTGGGGTTTCTTTCCACCACCTTTGTAAAAGCAAAATGACATCCCGTATTGCTCGTCGGTAGCTCCTGCGCCACCCAGCAGCACATCCCATGGGGAAACAGACAACACAGATGGAGCTGACCTAAAACCAAAGCTGATCTGTGATCAGCTAGAGTTTCACAGGAGCAACCTGACACAGCTGGTTATCTGGGAGGAGAAGATTATCTTGATAATACAAACCTGTTACAAAACCTACAAGAAGTGATTTATCTACAGATCTATTTTGACAGCTCTCATGCTAACAAATACAGAAGTAGTGAATGAGTTACCTTTTCCACCTTTGTGATTTCCTTGGAAAACTGTGTAGTCCACAACCTCATGTGGCATGGGCATGTACGAAGTGAGCAGCCTTTGCCAACATATGTAAATTCTCTGGTTCTTCAAGGGTTTGCATTTTCATCTGAATATAAGATACCAGGACACACACAGAAAAGACCTGTGGGGTAAACTACTCTCTCTCTATGGCAGATTTTTCCTTTTTCACAGAAATTTGACTATGTGTATGTACAATCATGTTCTAGCTAAGTGGTCAGTGTAGGTCTTGGTGCAGCAGAGCTGATGATAGTGATTCTTATAATTAGGTCTGGTTAACAACCCCCAGAAAAATGTCATATTTTAGTAATACACTATTTCATTGAGTCCTTTTTATCTACTCAGAGTGGAGGTTCTAGTCCAGAAATTTGTGTCAGCCTGAATGTTTTTTCAAAAGTTTTGATTAAAATGTTCTGTTCTTTATAAGGGGAAAACACTGTTTACCCAATTGAAATAGTTCTTATAATGGTTTAATTGAAAAGACTGTGCTTTTCATCTTGAAACAGGTATTTCAGACATCACATGGAAAGACTGCCCTTTTGCTGTCTAGTAAAACTCACCTCATTCAATCTATAAACTTCCAAAGGATCTCCCATGGTACAATCTGGCAATTGATTTCTCTAAAGGGTGTGTCGATGGAGCATGCTTAATCTCTGCACTTAATGTAATCGGTCTAAGTCATCTCTGAGGAGCAACTGTGCATACTTCATCCCACAGCTGAAGAAGTGGGATGAGATTTCTTATATGATTTTAACTCTGTATTGTAAACCTGACTGTGACTCTGAGCACAATGGAAAGTCCCTACAGGTAACCATTCAGGAGCATAAGAATCCCAAATGCTTCCTATGTTGAGGCGCAAAGAATAGAAAAGGGTATAGAAACAAAAGGCAAGACAGATGGAAGCATGAGTAAGTACTAACACAACGGGATAATGAACTGTGACAGGAGCAAGGGTAAAGGTGTCTGTTGACAAGAATGAAGAAATAGGGGTTTTACTGCACATTACCTGCAGCAATTAATTTCACTTCTCTTTAAGACTCTTTGCCCTTCTGCAAAAAGGGACTAATGATATTGACCTCTGTTGTAGAGCCCAGCACAAACTGAATGTTGAAAAAAAAATTGTTCTGCTTTCCAACTGTTACATAACTACAACTTTTTTTTCAATGTCACATTGAAAAACTTGCACACCCAGGTATGTAATAGAAAGATGGATAAGATATTGCTTAAAAATCTACAGAGACAAAAATCCTCTACATTAAAAGGTGACAAGATAGGTACAATAAATGTGGCCTATCACATTCTAAAGAGGCAATATTATTTGTATACAACCAAACCACCAGGAGACATCATGCACCATTCTAAATAAAACTAAACAACTTCTTATCTGTCCCCTTTTCTTTCTGTTTGGAAGGAAGATGTGTCTAAGCATACCTATTTCATACCCTGAGAACACATTTACCACATTCTTAGAATTCAAGCATTTAAAAAATTTCTCCTACACTATGATTTGGAGAGATGTTCGACACTGCTGCATATTTGTTTTAAAATGTATTCCCAGTGTTTGTAACACAAATGCTGGGCAATTTCTAGAATAATGAAGTGTTAAGATAAATTTTAGATCAATCAAGAGTTCAAGCATAGCAGAGGATGGGCATACAGACATGCTGCTTTATTAGAGCCACAAAGAGCTCCATCTCTCTGAGCTGGGAGTAGAGAGAAACCCTGGTATTCCTGTGGTGGTAAGCTAACATGGATATTCTGGACATTCATCAGCACACACCACATGAAGGCTGATCCTTGGATCCTGTCACTGTCTCTCCTCATTTTCACTGCAGATTCCATTATAGCAAAACAATAAATAAAACAAGAGTAACATCTTAAAGTTTTTTACCAAAATAAAGGACCCCATCTTTTATACCTGGTGTTTTGGTTTAAATATGCACATGACTGCTTTGGGTTAAATATTCACAAGCCTAAAGTGAAAATTGAAATTTACTCAGCCTATACTTCACATAGGCTTTGCCTAAACACCCAGAAAAAAGCAATTTTATTGTATAAGTGGCTGCGACTAAAGAGCATAAAGCTTAGTACATTTAAAAGATTTAAAAAGGGAAAATTTTGCAAATTTGTATTTTGATGGAGGAACAGGAAAAAATACTTTTTATATGGGTACCTGTATATAAATGTGTTTTCAAAACTAGCCTGGACAGTATGCATGGACCTAGGAAAAAATATCTATTCTAATGGCCACAATGTTACTATGTGGCCTGAAAGGCAAATGGGCATTAACTTTGTTTCAAAAAGTTATCTTGCATTAGCCAGGTACATCAAATGTGACATAAAACTAAGTAGGAGAAGTTATTGCTAAATATTGCAGATACAGTGTGATGCAGAGACTTGAAAAGCCTGTGTTGGGGAAAATGGACAGTATGGGTTTGCAGATGGGCTCACAAGTGCAAGTTGTGGAAAAATTCAATGTCACTCACTTCGTCAGTGTTAGTTACAACCAGACCCAAAAATAGATCTTTAGAACAAAGATCTGCAAGTAATGACCCACATAATATATATTTCTTAAAAATAATGATGTCACTGAGGACTGGCAACCAAACAGACTTCTGTCACTTGATGGGTATTCACAGCAGGACACAGGCCAAACAGTTCAATGAACCCAGCAACAGGTTAAGGAAGTCATAAACATTAAGAGTCTAGCTAGGACATATATAGAGAAATAGCACATGGTTTATTGATCATAAGGAGTGATGACAAGGAAGGAGTCCTTTCAGAGAGAGAAGTGAGCCTTTGCTCCATTTTTGTCACGTAGAGATAAGTTTTCTAGAAGGATCTTTTCAGACCCAGGAGGAAGGTTTCCAGGCTTCGACATAACTCACGTGATTCAAGCAGAAAATATAACTTTAAGAAATAGAATATAACAAAGAACTACAATTCAATTAAATATATTTTTATTCATATTTAAACTCCATGTTTCCAGCTACATTTCGACTAAAACTTGGGTACACACTACATATTTTAAGTTTATGCATGTAGTAAAAAATGTGTCTAGAAACAAGTGGAATATTTTTTACTGAAATAACTTCCCACATTTCAGAAAATTATTGGAACATATTATAAACCATACTGTTTTATACTAGTTGTCTACAAATATATTATCAAGGTAAATGTCAACAGCTCAGTAATGCTTCCTAAGTGACACTGATGTTGGAGTATCACAGTCCTCCACTATGTCCAGGGTTCTCCCTGTGCGAATCCACACACATTTTTGCCTGACAGGACCCATGAAATTGAGAAGTAGAAATGGTTTTGATGTTTCAGTTACTAGATATCTAACATGAAGTTTACAAAACCAGAAGCTTTCCTCTCTGTTGTGTATTTGTACTAAATCTGGCTTCTCATTTGTCTAGTTTTTAGTCCCATATGTGAAAATGCTTTAAGTTATGCCACCCCAGGTATCCCTGTGGAAAGGATTAAAAAAAATTCTCTTATTTTACTTCAGCATTTCCATCCTTCTTACAGACAGGCTTGGAGATTCAACCAAGTGACAATAATTATAGTTCTGAGTCAGGCTTGAACTGTTGTACTTACTTTATCAGTGCAGTCCTTCTGTATTTCCCCTGATAGGAGGGAGAAAATTTAAAGCTTTTTATGAATGAAATATAAAGCTACTAATTAGAATAACCTAGATATAGATATATTAATTCCTTCAGAAACTAAAAAAAAAAAAAAAAAAAAAAAAAAATTATGCTGTACCAAGGTTGCAAATAACAGCAGTAATAGAGATTTAGCTATGCAGTAAGTCTCATGGTTGGTGTTGGCAATCCTGCATTTCCAGTCTTATTAAATCAGTAGGTACCCAAAAGTCATCCTTCAATATGCTATATTCGTCCATCAAGATTAGATATTCATAGGAGAAAGCTGTAATGAGATCAGAAGGTAATTATGTAAGATTTATTATACAGTACACTAAAACAGAAGTTACAGAATGACAAAGATAAAACTTGGAAGATGCTTATACATGAAGATCTCTGTTCTGTTTGACCACTGGAAAGAGCTCCATCAAGCAGCTGCCTAACATGCCTCAGCTTGAGAACGTCATCATCCAGGGTTACGCCATCACTGAAAATTCACCCAGCAGGAGTAAATGGCAACATCTACACTTTGGAAATGTGAACTCCATCAGACAGGAAGTTCACGTTTTTTTCAAACTCTTTTAAGCCAAGAAGGGCAGAATAATCTACCCTTTGAAAGTCAAACCCTGTGAAATCCAAGTTTTTTTGACAGCGTCTCAGGTTGGGAAAAAGCAGTAACAAAAAACAAAACAAAAAATCCCAAAATAAAGATGACCTTTGCATTAATGGACTGCAGTTTCAGGCAGTATATCCAGCAACACAGTCCAGGACAATTGATTCAGTGATACAATGGCCTTCTAAATTTTGTGCCATTATATGGCTGTTAACATTTGTTCAGTACTACAGCATAAGATGAACCGCATTAAGTGCTAAATACAGCATGGGTCATATTGTGTACAACTTCACTCTGTTCTGGGGGGTCTCAGATGAGCTGTGATCGTTCCTGTGAGGGATACATTCTGTCTCAAGGCTTTCATGCTTCCAGCACCATTTTCAATATACCCAACAACTTTCTTCTGCCACGGGCTGCAGTTAGTGTGAAGTGATGCTGTGGATGCTTTCTGATGCATCTGCCTCCCTGCCTTTTCTCTGCAGTATACAACATACCAATCAATAGAAGCCTTGCCTTCTCCATGCTTCTAGGACTGGCACTGCCAGCAGCTCATAAGGTTTTTGTGAACTGGCTTATGTAGACTGCTAGATGCATGGGCACAAGAACAATTGTGTACATGTTGTTTTTCTATTTTTTTTTTTTTTTTGTAGTTTTACTCAGCTGTTCATTGCAGGCATAAACAGGCGGTTTTACTAGCAGTGTGTTTATTTTCTTTGACTGCAGTCCTGATTTGTTACTGCTCAGGGAATTTATATATAGGTGACTATGATTTGAAAATACTCTCCCTGTTTTAAATAAGCTATCTGAGAAGCTAGATGCAGTATAATAGGTTTGTCTAATTAAGCCCATTGCAATCTTTGGCATGCTTGGGACTACTTCTGCACTTTCATTTTCCAGGAGAACGAATTTCAAATGTGCTTTGAAATCCTCAGAGCAGGATACAGATGTTCAAGTGACAAAAGCCAGTGCTCAGCATTCTTAATGCCCAAGCATACTTCTGTTTGGCAGGATCTTGGCACTCCAGCTGTTATTCTGATCTGCTGGCTGGCTGCTTTCCATTAATCACTTTTGGCAGAAAAAAAGACCTTCCAAAGATCTTTCACCTTTGGCCTATACTCAAGCAGCAAAAAGGATGTTGCAGCATCTAAGGCTTGTAACAGAAGGGATCTTCAGCCTAACAGAAAGTATCATTCTGAGTTTTTTGCCATGGGATTCCCCACAGGTCCATCCTGGAAGACTCAACAATCTTGTCAGCCACAGTTCATCTTAGGTTTCTGTATCTAGATAGGGTGTTAGTCCTCAGTTACCATGCCTATGTTCGTAGGTACCTGAGAAGTTAGTTCATGCCTAGCAGAGATCTGGCAAGACAGTATCACAGGGATGATGACTAGAAGATGGATAATGCCATGCAAGCTTTTTAAGACTTTGGTGGTTGAGGAGGAAAGAAGGAGGAAAATGAATCAAGAAAATATGGATGCAAATCAAAGTCAAATTCAGCCCTTTCTTTCCTGCATTCGGGAACATTAATGTACAGAAATCCTTAGACAAAGTTAAATGCCCCTTAGTGACCTAAAAAGGAGAAAACTTTCCAAGAACACTGCATTTCACTCAACATTAAGATTAAATGTTTAAGAAAATCAGAACACCTGATTAAGCTTTATTCTGCTTCTGATATATGCCCTCAGAAACACTGATGAATTTATTTGTCTGTCAGCTCACTCTCATTAAGCTCCCTCATTTCTTACCAAGGGAGGTAAGAAAGCCTCCTTCCTAAGACAGCACCTTTCTTACCTGTCTGAGAATGAATTCTCACAGTTCTTCAGCTGTTAGATGGGAGTTTGAGATAGCAGGGATCTGCGTCCCAACAACCTACTGCCCCAGGATCCAACTGGGTTTAAACTCCCACATCTTACACAGCTGGGGACCAGTGCCTCCTCTTAAGAGCTGAAACAGAGAATTATATTGAAAACCATATACGCATTTAGTCTTAAGTGGGGGATTTCTTAAGATCAAGTCAAAGAGCTGAGCCAGTTTCCTTAGGGTTCCTTAGTCTTTGTGCAACTCTAGGTGTAAACTCTTCCTGCATCTGATGTGGTAGCATTTATTAGTATTGGATTAGTTGGCATTGGACTTTGAACACCTAGACAGGATGTGAATACATACACCAGGTAGCCAAATGTAAGCTCAGGCTACTGTCTTCTCATGGATAATGTGCTCACCACAGCACATGCTGGCAGGGAAGTTCCTGTGACTTCCTTTTGTGTTGCAGTGATCTGGATCTGGGCTACTCTGTCATTCCTTGCCAGTTGCCCCATGCTGCAGGAAAAGCAAAGGAGGGATTTGTGCATATAAATAGTATATGGAAAACCAAGGGCAAATCAATAGCCATCAGGTAATATAGTCAACATCCCCACTGAAAAGCCAAAGTGAAAACAACACAAGTTGTGAACCATCCATCAACCACACCAGCTAGCGCAGGTTTGAATTTAACTCAGATGCATTTGGATGTGGTAGAGAAAACGCCCAAGTAGGAGCCTGTCCATGGATTTAGCTACTGGTGTAACTCTTGTCTTGTAGGCAACTATTCCTGGAATAAAATAAGTTAATTCTGGCATATAAACCCCAGTCCATTCCCGGTCAGCGTGCACACCACGTTAGTGCAGCAGTGCTGCCCTAACTCCATCATGCCATTACACCAGCCCGTCCCTGCTTCGGCAGTCCCAGTCTGAAGCATCGAGGCAGCATTTTCTGCAGTGCTAGGACAGAGATGGCAACCGAGCGGTCTTTCATGTTGCCAGCTGGCCAGAAGCAGACACCAACCTTCTGCTAAAGCTCTGGTTTTCAATTACTGCAAACCACAGCTTGGAGAAACAGCATGATAAGAGAAAACCAGAACAACCCAACAGAAGACAACCTTTATGAAAGACCACCTTTGTGAAGGAGTCATCTCGGGAAGGGCCAGAGGCCTTCAGGAAGGCCTATGTTCAGCAGAGCCCATTGCAAACCACTCTCCCTCTTCCTCTGCTGTCTCCTCTTGCTTATTTAATGCAGCCTGCAGGAGAGCAAACACTTTTGTAGGTATTTCCAGTCTCATGATTGACAGCTAGTGATTGTCACATGAGGGACTGTTACGTCCCTTGGCATTAGCCAGGGTGGCTATTTTTAGTAGGCAGGGCAGAAATGGCAGAAATCTGCCATTGACTGACTACACCACAACCCTCTGTTACCCACAGATTGAGCCACTTTTTGGCACCCTCAGTAAAGCATTTGGCTAGCAAACTGTTTGCTTCCTCTTCAGGAACACCGGTATCAGCAGGCAGCTCCCCCTGTAATACACTGAAATATTGCTTTATCCTGGGGCGGGGAGCAGGAGAGTGCACCTTGCAGAGTCCTTCATCAGGGCACTGTTACCCAAGGTGACATCCCCCAAGAGAAGGCAGTTTGCTGAGATATACTGCAACCTGAGAAGCAAAATAAGGGCTACAAGAATCTAGGCCTAATTTGGGCATCGACTACAACTTAGTTTGGCTGGAGCTTGATTTGGTGCAAAATAACATTTGCAGTTTTACAGAAGCTGGAGCTAGTGCTTTATGTTATTATTGCCTGCTCTCACCAGAACTTTGGCTCGTTTCTAGGTCAAACTGTCACTTCGTGCAAACAATTCAAGTGTGCCTCCGAAGACCTCTTGCAGCACAGCACCGCTGTAACCCTGCTCCTCAGGCAGGACCCACTCTCCTTTGCTTTCTGCCGTAACATGAAGCACAGTTTGTGCTTACCTTGGAACACAGGAGGATGGGGAGAATATCACTCATCTTGTTTCTGGCAGAAGCACGCACAAAAAAGTTTTTGTGATGTGTAACAGTTTTTATGCATGTGTAAACAATAGCAGTATCAGGTTACTGTTCTGTACATATTCAGTATCACAAGCCCCCCACCCCCAGTATTAAAAAAAAAAAACAACAAAACAAAACCCCAAAAAACCCACCACAGAGGAATCTTTTAAAAAGTGCCATTAGGATACAGGAGTCTTGACTTCTTAGCTTTGCCAAAAAAAACCCCACAAAATCCTAACATCATGAAATAATTTGAATCCAAAAACTTAAGCTCTGGAGAGGGCCTTTGTGATGAGACTTGTAATGAATTTACAAGAGCCAGCAAAATTGCGGGTTACAGTTTTATCACCCCCTTTCAGTGCTTCCATTCGTACACCAGAGAGATTCCTTAGTGGACACAGTCACCTCCTGAATATTTTTTTTGATAATCACCCCGAGCTTCATTCTCCACTCTCCTTCACAGTATTTGTGAAATGAATTGCTCTCCCTACTTTTACTAAACACCCTTCTTCAGTGCTACAGTAAGAATAGCAACCTTGTTGCCTGCTGCTGTCTCCTCTTCCTCTCTGGCCTTTCTTTTTTAGGGCTACTGCCTCCAATTATAGTATTTGAGAATCTTACCAGTGATCAAGAGACATAGGTTCAGTTTTGAGGACTTCATCTAGCAGTGATGGGAAAAAAAGTTAATTGCTTTTTTTCTTTAAATTGAATGATGCTTCTTTGAAAATAAGCTTCCCCTATCTCCTTTCAAATTGATCTTGCTTGCTGTAGTATGCCAGAGATTAGAGCTTGGAAAGAACCTTTTGAGAAACTAATGACACCGCTAGAAAAAAAACTGTTACCAAATTGGCTGTCAGTATTTTGCACAAATCATGATTACTATGAACAGTCCAGTGAGTACCTATCCTAGTATCAAACTTCAGTACAGTTTTGACAGCAACGGGAATTATTTTAGTATTTGGCAGCTGTTTAACAATCCAGAGAGAACTAGCGATTTCACCAGAATTTGTCATAGATCAGTGCCAAGTAAAAAGCAAACCAGTCATAGGTAGCTGCAGACTTAAGACCATAGCTGGAACCTTTAATTACTATGCCACCTAGAACAGTTATTTCTCCAGAAACAGTTTGAAGTATATGCACATACTTGTAACAGATTCACGTTGTATGTGCCAACTATATTTTGTCAACATTACTATTTCCATACTAGAGGAAGAGCTTTTAACACCATCGCACCTATGCTTCAAGAAATCAATTTCAGTTAGTCCAAAGTTAGTTGTGAAAATATGCTCAGTCTTTGTGAACTATTTTGACAGCTCTATGAAAGGCCAAGATTAACAATTCAATATACATTTTGAATTATGAACAGTAAATGTGACTGATACCTGCACATTTAATATGTAAGAATAAACTACTTCCTTGGAGAGGTTCACTGAAGAAAGAGATAGGATGCAATGATATAAACGAACAGTTTGCAGATCCTAAAGGTATTTTAATGTAATTCATTTCATTAGTCAGGAGAGTAGTTTCTGTTCTGTACCAAATTTCCTTATGAGAGTTTTGAAAATAAATCTGAACAAAGTGGTCCGAGAAGGACAATCTGAAGCTGATTATCCCCAGGTTCTATCAAATAAGTGTAGGCTAGTGAGATGCTTTTCACTTGCATTTTAACATCAAACTTAAACCCATCTGCATAGATTCCGTTTTATTTCTTCATTACAGATAGTAGCAACTATTTATCCTTCTAGCTCTGGTTGTAGTAGAAACCCTGAGAAGTGCAAGTTATTGTGGAGGGGAAAGATTTTTTTATTCAAAGTTCACATCTCTAAGCAGTATTGCAACATATTCTGGGAAGCAGGCAGCTATTTTCCCTGGAAGTTTTCCCAATCTGTTTTACAATGCACAAAGCACATACTTGCTCAAAGTCGCCTAGAACACAATTTACTGCTTCCCAGAATATTAGACCAAAGACCACAGTAAGGACTCTGCAACTGATACACTGAACCTTATTCTTTTGCTTCCCCTTCTTCCTTGCAATTTTTTTTTTTTTTGAGAAAGATGTATTGCCACACCCATTTTCCTTTCTGAATCCAGTCTTCAACAACTGATTAAAAAACAATATTAAAAAAATCACAATGAGGAAGGGCTTCACATTCAGGATTCTTTCTCTAAATTATCAGATTGATCAAGATTTTGTAATTCAGAGGGAGGTAAATGGAAAACTTTCTAACAGTTCAGTACATTAAATTTACCTGACTCACACTAATCGGAGAATATTTTAGCTGGATTAAGGTCACAAAATGTATTTCAAAATTGTCATTTACAAATATGAACATACAACTCCAGAGCACACAGCATACCTGTTATACTGTAAGTTTCTCCATAGGAATAAATGTACATCCTTTCACATATCAGATGACCTAAATCTGTGACTGAAAGTAACAACAAGCCTAACATACAAACCATTAAGTGTATTTAAGTTTTCAGAAGTTAACTTTACTCTTTCACAGTCTTCCCAACAGTTTTTATAGACTGTTGATTTACTGTAACACTATTCACCAATAACTATAGACATTAAAGTTACTTCAGCTGAAGACTCTTTGAAAGCCCTTGTCATACTTAACTGAGATCTTACAAGATAGAATACATTATCTAAGTTTTTAATAACAAAAATATTTAAGTGACTTGCCAAAACAATTTACGACTGGCAAAAACATCAGGCACACTGATATATGCATTATGCAGCATGCATTTTCACACCAGTAAAACAGAGCTTCAGGGAAAAACAACTCTAAAACGTACATTACTCCCGGTATACTTTTACAGTTACAATGCTAACAGAGATAATGAGCCATCATTTTACATATAAAATAACTGAAACATTTGTCATCTTTCAAATATTTTATTTTAGTACTTTTAAATATGTTTTAATACAACAAAGATATAAAACAATATATTAATTCAATCTAAGTTTAGAATCAAAACAATATTTACTTATTTACAGTACTCACTTCAAACTTCACTGGCATACCTTCTAGCCATTAGGTAATACTATTTTCTCTGTCAGAACCAAACTGAAGTAATGTCCAGTATGAAAAGCCATGTTTCTACATCCCTATTATGTTAAGTACCATGTACAATGCAGTTTGTGGTTTCTCACATTTGACAAATTTCTCATATTTGACAAAACTGAATTGAAAGAGCAAAACTAAGTTACAGTCTTTCTAACTACACAGTCACTGGGCTAACAGGTCAGGTTATTGTGCTCCACATTCATCATCTTGAGTTCTTACACACCTACTACAAACTGGCTTTAAAAATGTGCATGTCACAATAATGTACATAATACTCACTGCAAATGTCTTAAATACAAATCGTAAGTATGCAGGACACTGCTATACAGAAACTTCAGTGTTCATAATATTATGGTGTTTGAGATGTTGTGAAGGGGTTTTTTTTTTCCACATTTTTCTTCATATAATGAAGAAGACATCAGTAGGTTCACTCCAAAGGACTGCCCCCCTCCCCAATATACTATTTCAATTAGAATAGTGACAATGTCAAAGATACATCAGAAATAGTAATCTGTATGAACCATCAGTGGTCTACCTATTAACCCTTGATTGATAAAAGTCTACAAGCACAATACAATTCAGAGGGTAAGCTGGCTCACTGCTAGGACTTCTGCCAAATACACTTCCATCTTGACAAGACTATGACGGTTTTTGTAGTTACAGGTCAATTTTCTATAACAGTATCCTAGATTATTAAAAAAAAACAGAAAAAATCAGTATTGTATGTAGATTACTGCAAATCCTCCCCAACTCTTCAGCAGAAACTACCTGGACAGGATGAAAAACTATCATAGTTGTTATAGTTTACTGTTGTTCTACTCCAGGTTCACAAGCCTACTTTTTTTTTCCTAAACCACCTGCTATTTCTTCAAATGCGTATTTAATGATTAAGACTCAGCTCCACAGTAGTTTTGGTGCTTGAAAACCTAGTGGACTTTCATACATCAAAAAACTAGCTAGATAGTAATGAACAAGTGTAGCACTACATATGCAAGCACTGCTTAAAAAACCCAAGAAGATATTAACTGTTGGTCTGAGTTCAACACTTCCCTCTTTCCCTTCAATAATCTTTTTGGCACTACATGACACACAGCCGTACAGAAAAGAAGATTATAGGAACCTGTGCTTTTATCCTCATTGAAGGGTTTCAATACTTCTAAATAACCTTAACATGATTGCCATCAAAAAATAACTTTTTTTTTCTCCAAATCATTTAACTGACTCTTGCTTCTTAAAGCAGATAAGTATTAAGGTTTTATTTCAACGCATTTTTTGTACTGATTTCTTCTCTCAGAACCCAGTTAAGTAGTAATTTCTTTAAAATTCTACTGGAATGTTTCCTTCTATAGTAGCGGGGGGGGAGGGGGGGGGGCGGGCAGATATCAGGGAAAACCAAAACCATAGTGACATTACCTGTTCTCATTACTGTATCAGTATACCACGCACAGCATGTACTTGGCCTTATCCCAGAAAACGCTTAAACTAAAATGGTAACCCCTCACTGAAGTGAAGAGGATTTAGTGATTTGCTTAGAAGTTAAGCACATCATTTGCTTCATCACAATTAGTATAGTTAGAGGATCCATTTCTTGCTAGTCTTGGACATTTAAATACTTCAGGCTTATCTACATTTCTGTACCAACACTCTGTATAAGCGTTATCTTGTTTGCCAGAGTACATGAAGATAATTTGCGTATATGGAAGCTTTCTCTATCATTATTCAAGAACAGCTGGAGGAACCTTGCTTAAGGATCCTTCCCTAAGTTTTTGTCAGTGTAATCAGAAGTTGCTAAGAAAACCCCACATCTATGAAAGTTTGATTTCCGTATGCAGGTGTAATGTCATAAACCCACTAGTTTAAGGGATCTTCCAGAAAGTAAAAACTAGAGGCAAAAAGTTTAGGAAAGCTATTATAAGAAGCTATGTTATAAGGTACAACAACAACAAAAAAACCCAAAAAACTCCCCAAAAACAAAAAAAAAAAAGAAGAAAAAAAAAGAGGAGGGGAATGCCTATGTGTCTACCACTTGTGCCTATGTGCATACATATCCCCAAACTGATAACAGTAAGGAAGAGCTCAAGACCACTATCAAGTCTCAAACGTTACTGGAATTGTTAAGCTACCAAAAAAATGTGACCTTCCTTCCCCTTCTTTTGTATATCCAGAGTTATTCAGTTAAGACTTTCCTGCTTTATTAGTTTGTGCACTTTGTAGTAGTAGACTAATGTTGTTAGACACTTGTACTTGCTGACATAACACAGTCATTCATTCATTACTCTGAATTCAGATTATGTGTGCATTCCCATGGACCACAGAAGATGACTTGGCACAAAATAAGTGCAGCAAGTTAAAGGACAGTAAAAAGACTGGTGCATGAACATAAGAGAGAAGGACAACTCTAAACAGACTTAACATTAAATCCAAGGCCCGATGCTCTGCTGCCTTTACTTAAAAGTGCTTGTCAACAGCAGAGAAGCAGCAAAATGCTTTTAAAACACTGACTCTTTAAAAAGGAGGTACAGAATTTTAAGCCTGTCACTTACTCGCAACTTGTTTCCACCTAATTAACAATAAAGTTACATTACCAACTTTACAGATTGACCTGTGCTCTTTTTCATGTGACATCAATTTTTCTATCTTCTATCATTTTCAAGCCTTCCTCTTGCATGTTTATAGACAGACAAAATGAACTTCCAAAATAGAGGATGACAATTATCCTGACAATGTTTTAACCCACTTCAACGCTCACAAACCCAACCTCTGTATATTACTTATCTTGGACTCAGGTATATAGCATCAAGGGAAACAGCACAAAAGAACTTTTTTCCTTTAAAAAACACTGATAAGCAATGCTGATTTAAACCATGGATCTACTTAACAGAATTTGAAAAATTAAATTAGAACAAAGAGAGAAGCCTTATGTTTCAAAGTATATGAACTTCATTTGTTAAAAAAATAGTATTGAAATGATTGATTTACTTTATGTAAACATTGTTACACTAGGCTGTACTTGAAAATTCTCCTGCAGGTCTAAGTTGCAAAATAATTTTCCAGTATAGACACAGCTATGACAGTTAGCAGTGACATGGTTCTTTTCAGAATCAACAGCTTTGCAAGTTTAATTGCATACCTCTCCACATTATAACTCAGAATACAATCCTGCACATCCTGAGAAGAGATGTTTTCTAGAGTTTAAAAGAATAGCATTCATAACTGTGTGCATTGCAAAGGCAAATAAAATTAACAAATAGGGCTCTTTGATTATAAAGTCTCAAGAAGGAATGTTCAAATTGCCTTTCTGAAATCCGAAAGGTAAGAACAACAAATGAAAAGCCTTTAAATCTTTCAGAATATTTTTCCCTTTTTCTTAAGTGTAAGCATACTACCCCAATTTGGATGGCAAGAACCATCAGGCTATGGCAGATTGAACAATATAGTATTAAACCTGCAATTTTGCTAAAAAATTGGAATGTTATAAATATAAAAGTCTGCAGAATTGTACAATATGTGTGTGCTCAATACAGCTGGCAGAGATACTCTAAGATGCACAATTCCTCCGTGGAATAGGAGCTAAATGAAGTTACAAAAGTAATATACTACAAAGGGTGAAGAGATAGTCAAGTTAGTTCAATCCAGGTTTATAAAAAGAATACAATACAGTGAGGAGCAGCCCACAGTAGGTTACAAGCCTCCCAATACAAAACTGTCTTGCAAAATTCCAAAGGGATTCTTTTCCATACAAACCTAAGTACATTGTGACCATTAAGTCAGCTTGTACCAAGCTGGAAATGCTTCGTGTTAACTTTCCAAGGCTGACTTACACTAGCTTTTGCACATACCACCTGTTCTGAAATTGCATTAACCAAATTAAAAGGTCTATACCATTTTTTATGATTTGCACCTTTTACCTATCAGTTTTCATTTAGCATAAATCTAATTTCAAGTCTCTACAGCCAACATTAGTATTGTCCCCTTACAAACCACTGCATAAGAGATCACCAACTGTGTGACCCTTGCTTATGCATTATGGACTCAAAGTGTTGGTTTGGGGTTTTGGGGGGTGTTTTGTTGTGTGTTGGGTTTTTTTTTTTCTTTTTAACAACCAAAACTCAACTGCTTATGGTACTTCTATGTTTCAGTATAGTAAACGAGCAACTTAATTTAAGAACTAGTCTCTTTTCAAACTTGTTAGAACATATACTGTGTGTGTTTATATAAACAAATATACTGTGTATATATATCCAGAGATACTCACCATATTGTTGACACCAGAGTGCTAAAACATACATCAATATGAGCACTATTTCCAATACTCACTATTATTACTTTTCCTGAAAGAGTTACTACATGCATTTTCCCCATCCATTTATGGGACAGTAAGATCATATGAAGATAACTGTTCTGTCTTTCCAATGTTAAAGAGCTGCTCCTAAAAAACATGCACAGGTTTGGGTATAAAGCAATTAAAACTACACAAAAGTTATTTTGTGGCTTTAAACTCACTAAAGCTAAATTAACTTTACTTTCAGTGGGTGTAGCATTTACTTTAACTCATTTATTTAAACACAAAAGGGAAAACTTCCAAGTGCTAGAACAACCATATAGACAACTGATAGACTAGACTAAATAAGCTCTCATTAAAAAAAACATCACCGCATAGCCACAAGGCAGACTTTCATTTTTGGCAACCTGTGTGCAGACCATTCATACTGTCAATTATACTTTAAGACTTGATATTTAACAGTTAAGAGACCCTTTTAGCAAGGAACTATACTGCTTTCTTCAGTGTGACACAGTACTCCTCAATCTTTAAGTATACACAGAATTTGTTCTGAAAATTACATTTATGACTGTTGTAAAAGAAAGTCTTCATAAAGTTTTAATTTTTTAGTCAGTATATGTAAAGGCTGGCATGTCAGGTAACAGAGATTATTTGGACCTGTAAATTGTATATTATATTCAGTACAAGCACGTATTTGAGGTTAAAGTTACATAAACATTCACATAGAACTTTACTAAGGGTAACATTATTCTGGTTTATATTCATGGTTCACTGATAGCCTTTACCGGTCCCTGCACTGTTTTCTATTTTAGCAACAAGAAAACAAAACACATCCCCGTGAAGTATGGGATCCCCATTTTATGGCTAAGAATCTAAGAAACAAGACAAGGAGGAGATGATCATGGAGTGAAAAGCGTTACTTTACATCCCCCCTTCAGCTAGCCTTGTAGGATCTTAGTCATAACGATTCATAAAGATCTGAATTGACCAACACTCTTCAGCCAATCAATCTTTTCAGTATAGTAGGTTTTGAAAAGGGCCAGCAATACTCATTGGGAACAGTACCATTAACATTGCATTCAAAAAAAGAGAACATTGGAAACCAGATCCTTGCTCTCCTACTCTGCTGATATGCTCTAGTATTAGCCAACGTATGGTAATACAAAAAGAGTCTTGTAGTGATGTAAAAGGCAATGAAGACATCTATAGAATAATGTTCATGTGCAGCCAAAATGAAGAAGATTCCAAAGAGATTCAGCACCCAGGACAAGGTGTGCAAGAAGTTCCAGCTTCTTGGCGTATCTAGGAGAAAACAGAAAGCAACTGAACTTGAATGTCTCAAAAATCTGGGTCATTACAAAATCCAGGTCTAGACATTGCAGGTTTTTACACAGATTTTTTTCATCCAAAAATGTGATGAAGTTATTGTCTTCATCTGGAAATATTGTTTACATCTACAGGTCCAATAAATCCAACAAAAACAACCACACAAGTTATAAATGTCTACAACTTCATGACTTCATTTATAAATACAACTGTTATGCATTTCTGGATTAATGGAGCATCCTAAAATGGTTTAGGACCATGCAAAGCAGAATTCTTTGTTCAACCAACTTCTTTTAATGAAAATCATGCCTTTTCCATGTAATAAGGGGGAAAATGTCATAAAGCATATGTTACTCTGTTATTGCAGTCAATAACAGAGAGGTGAACTCAAACTAATTATCTTAGCTTGCTATATACTGTATCAAATCACACTTTGTATTTCTAGAAGAGCACTGTTGTTTCATATATTCTCACTCATTATGAGGTTTGGTATTTTGGCTTTATGGATTATATTAAACATACAGCCACCTGGCCAGGTATTTTGCCTGACAGGGGTCAGCGGCAGTGTGCTGGTTTTGGCATACGTAGGGAAGTATATAGGAACAGACAATCGCAAGTATTTTCCCTGTTATTCTCCCCGTAGCAAGCTACAAAGCCTTTCTAATTTTCTTGGCTCATGTGTTCTTTCAGGTGTGCCCTATCCATCCTTCCATTAATCTAGGTGGTGCTGCTCCTTTCCTGTCTGCAGGTGAACTGTCACAAACCTGAGAAAGAGCACAGTAATCTGCATTTATGTTTGCTTGAATGTTACACTCTGAACTTTTTGAGGAGGTCAAGCAGCAGATACTCTTAATACTTGAGAACATTTAAGCATTTACACTCTTGCAGCCTTGGTTGACAGCAAGCAGTACATACTCTTAACACTTAAAAGACATTTAAGTATTGGCACTCTGTACTTACATTCTGTGACAAAGAAGTTGAGCATGGTCAGGACGACAGTGTGGCCACTGAACATATAATCTCCACACGTATGTACTCCAGTCAGAGTCATTCCAAAGCCACTCCATATTGCAAAGGCCCGCTGGAGTTTTGCCCAAACATTGCCATACAACTAGAAGACAGTAACATTAACCTTTAGTAAGCTCCAACCCCACTGCCTGAACAGTATGTCCTTAAAGTTAGCTGTATAGCACTAAGTATGTTTAATACCATTTATCGCGTTGGGTCTTTTATTAAAATGCAGGTTAGCACATCTTTGGATTTTATTGTGGCAGTGAGTCACATTAGTAACTAGAAACTGTATTCATCATACCTCTGATGAATACTGGAATTTAGAGCAAGTATTTTGTTGCAAGAGATTTACATACAGAGTCTGCCACCTTTTTTTGAATATATTCAACCTCCCAGTGTGTCACTGTCAAGCTTCCAATACGTTCAGCTCAAACTTCTTCTAACTAGAAGTTAGGATAAAACCAGAAAATCCCATGTTCTATGGAATACCACTTATTAGAAGAGGTAAAATAATAACAGTTGGGCTTTTTTTCAAAACCACACATCCAACAAGACAAAGAAGCGATTACTACACTGTAGGGGTCGGCGTTCGGAAGATCTCGCGTTGTCACGGAAAGTTAGAGGGTTAGTCGCAGCCTTGTGATGTACCTGTAACCCCACCTCCCCTTGTTAGTATAAAAGGAATTAACTGCGCAATAAAAGGCGGAAGTTGGCGCTCACACTGTGTGTGTTATCTGCCTCTTTCCCTGGTCCGGGCCGACCAGTGATCTAAGCGTGGCACCTTGATATGTAGCGAATGCTACACTACACTTCCAGCCTTTCTTCATTAAGTCAGTATCTCAAGTGCACACTTCTCTGATGTATTCTCTCTGGTTTACATTGTGAACTATTCTGCACACCATTCCCCAACTATCTCCCCTCCAAAGTGGCAAGTGCTTCTAAGACCCCTAAGAGTGCTTGCCTGCATAATGGCAATTAATGAAGGGTCATGGAGGGGGATAGGAGAGAAATAACACTGCTCTTGCAAACACACATTTATCATTATGGTCACAACAACCTTAATCATATCTTAAATTAAATTTAAAAAAAGGAAACAAGAAAAAACATTTAAAGCATTTTTTTTACCTTTCCAGTACACTGCAAGTGCTGGCCTGGCACAGAGAGTGAGGTAACAAACATTGTAACGCAACGTAATAAGAATACTGTCCCCATGAGACTGCACAGCCTTCGCAGAAGTATAGATCTGGGAAAAGTACATAGGAACTGATTGCAAGAATCCTAATATAAGGTATTTTTAAATCAGGAAAGTTATGATAAAAACATTTCCCCACACTCCAACTTAATCCCATGAAGTCCCTTCATCATTGCTGCAAGTTTCACAGTAAAATAATTATTTATTTATTTTAAAGTAGTACTGTAAAAATATGGTTCCCCATGACTGGGTGAGACGCTGCAGCAAGCTTACTGTCACCAAAAGGTACAGCTCCACTCCTCTACAGCTACATTGGTACTAGCTTTGGCACTCACACCTTCTGTTGAAGCTGCTAGGCCGGCTCAGTCATCCTGTGGAATTTCATTCTCATAGGATTTTGTTATACACAAAATTGTTACAGTATGAGAGATATACTGACATCTCTCTGAAATACCTATGTTCTGAAGGAAATTACATATAAATCTGGTAGAAAAGTAAATTCAGATTACTCCTTTGTAAGATTCACAAGTCACCATTCTTGATTAAATCCTCCCTAATCCATTTTAACAGGGGCATATTAGAAGCTTACAAGATTCTTATTGACTGGAAAGTCTTAAACAATCATCATAAATTCTTGTTACAGTCCTTTCTCTCAATCAAAGTACCAGTTAATTTCAATTTTATATACCATACCTGTGTTTGTGAAGCAGAAGAACCAACAGCCAAATATAGCAAAGAATTACACCACATACTTCAGTCATAGCAAAAGCCCATGGTATCCTAGGGACGCTAAAAAAAAGGATGAAGCAATAAAGTTAACTTACAATACAAAGGCTTAATTTTTCTTTTTAGTCTCAATATTGAGAATAAAGGCATATGAAGTTCTAACTACAAAAGTAACTCTGACAATAGTTTAAACTAAAGCCAAAAATTATTTTGTTAGACTGAATTAAATAGAACTTTAATTAATTTTGAATTACATTATCTCCTTTCTAATAATGTATTTTCAGCAGACATTTACACAGAATTCACTAAGTCAAAGAAAATCCCTAGCATGCTCTCTTAATTTAAGTGTGATTTCCTAACAGGATGTGTTCTTCTACCATTGTTTCCCAGCAACGTTTTTCATTCTGACACAAACTTGCATCACGTCAATTATGCTGCTTATGCTTATAAGAATGCCATGTCAACACAATTAATGAAATGCTACAAAGCCTAAAATCCTAAATACTTGTAATGAAGCAGAACTGCACAGAAAAGCATTAGGGAAAGTAAAAAATGTTTTCAAAGTTAGATTTCAGTGATAATCACTATATGCAAACCTTTTAGCCTTGCTTGGCAAAAGATTTAAGACTTTCCTGCACACATATGGCACCAGTAACAACTTCCACTCTGCAATTTCACCAAAATACAGATTGACAGATTTCAAGAGAGGCTGCTCCTCATAGTTTTGTGTTCCCCCCGATACAAAGTTGTAGCAAAGCGCTGCTCAAATGCTAGCGTTGTAGTAATCCCCTGGCATTGTTTTGTGAGCTGCTGCTTTCTGACCTCCCCCATCCTCCTGCCCACTGAATACTGTGGTAAGTCCCTGGGAACGAAATCCAGTAATGCCATAGCTCCTGTTCTCTCTCACCTCTTCCACTCTGCTCAACATGGTCCATCGTTGCTGAGTTATATCTAAACTTATGGGGGAGTCTGCACAGTTACTCAAAAGAGTAGACTCCTACTGACTTCACAAAAACAGAAATTACTGGCAGGAATAAGGAGATCACAAAGACTGAACTCTTTCTTAAGCAGTTTATCTTGTCTTTTAAAACTCTCTAGGCAGTAAGTTCTCCAAAAGGGAGCATTTACTCTCTATTAAATCTGTAGTCAATGACCAGAATTTCACCTTTGCTATTGTGTCTCTTTTCTGCCTGAAGTGGAATATTTTCTACAAAAAATGAGCAGGTATTGCGTAAGTCACAACAGTGTTTTGGTACATAGAAACTCTATGATTAAAAAAGATGCTGGTCTATTCAGTCTACTTCAGAGTTTCTCTAAGGCATCTTCAACAAGTTGACAGTGGGGAGACAGCAAAAACGCAGTATCAATGCTACTCCCTCTCAATTTCCTTGCTCACTGGCAGACCAAAATATTCCTTCATCAAAAGTTTTTCTATATCAAGACACATTAAGCTTCACAGCAGCATCTAGATTTCAGAAATGCATATGGCTGCTTACCTATGCCAGCTGACCATCATCCTTTTTAGTAGAACGAGAGGATGGATGAATTAATTCCTGTGTTGTGATTAGCTAAAGATGTAGAATGAGGTGTAAACGGGGTAGAACAACAGCTTAATTTATTTTCCTGAGAAGACTAAATCTCTGCATCTAACTGACGTACATTTCAATCTTAGCAGAAGGGTTTACTACATTCCAATTACTATTTTGCAGAGGCATCTTCAAGAGCATATGAAATTTTGAGAATGAAGAAAAGACAGCCTATACTTTAACCATCAAGTTACTATTTTGTTGTAAAAGAAAATTTCTTACCTATCTAGAAATATGTCTGGTAGAGGTGGATATGTTTGCATGTCAGGTACTCGCTCATGTACGATAACCATAACGAACGATGTAAAGCCAAACACTATGAAGACATACACACAACTTAAAACCGTCTTCCAATACTCTGGGTCCAGTCTTCGAGTAGAGTGTTTGTTTTTTCCATTTGCATATTGGTACTGATCACCATTCAGGTCAGTAATTGGTCCATCATAGTCCCGAGGTACTTCACCATTACAAAACCAATCTGCACCCTGTAGTGAACCAACACTTGGGCATGCTGTGCCAACATGACTATCACTGTTGTAACCCAGCTCTTCTAGGACATCAATATGTTGCTTCTGTAGTTTGCGTATGGACAACATTAGCCTTTTGATATCCCCCAGGACTTTGATTTCCAAAGGAGGGGATCGTAAATCATACTCAGTAAGTGTCAGCAGCGTAATTCCATCTAGCCTGTGTCTATTGCACAAAACATCCACATATTCACAGAAGCCTTCTTCCTTCAGCCACTTGGCCACGTTCTTGGTAGTCCAACGTCGAATGCAAAGCTGGTTATTGCCTGCCATCATCCTTCTCTATCCACCAATAAAATTGACCTGTTACATATTGGAGAAAGAGACAAGACCTGAATGTTTAACGACTCTTACTGAAATGCCAGTGTATTTTGTGCTATTTTAGATGCTTAATTAGCCAAAGGCTTTTTATATAATAGCCAGCTAAAAACAAGACATATAATTTATTAGGTAAGTAAGATAAAAATGCTTTAAAAGCATTTTTTATTCAAGCAAACTAAATTAAGATTATCTCATTTGTTTCCGAACAGAAATTTAAAGCTACCAAGAAGCAGAATTACTTCCTAGATGTACCCAGTTTACTTTTATTCTTTTGTTAAATAAATAAATAAATCCTGGTTTGTTAATTACACTAAGCAATGAAAAACAAAGATTACTGTTTAAATACCAGCTTAATCAGTAGCCTTTTCCACTCCTTGCACTTCACAAACTAAGCAAGAAAGCATAGCCAGCAGCCATATAAAACTGAATTAAAGCTAAAATAATATATTACAGATCCAATACATTCCACTCTTTTAAAATATATACTGAAGCTTGGCATGACATTCCCCCCCATCCCCCAAGTAAGCCTAAGACTAGGTATTTACAATAATACTGACCTGAGGCATCTTAGTTGTATGTTGATGGTGCAGCCATCATATTTCTATCTTTGTTTGATCTCAGTAATTAAGATAGATGCTTATTATATTGCAAATCCTTCAAAATATTCAGCTTTCAAAATAACATTACGAGAAATTAAGCATTAGCTTTAATTCCAAAGCATCTTCAAAAGTGATGTGGTAATAAATAGCATAACAACACACCAAAACCAGAAAATATGTATTCTCTTAACACAGATTTCTCAATAGTTTTCTTGATTCTAGAATATTGTTTGAAGGAAGGCCAGACATCTTAGCCACATTTTAGTCACATGGAGAGGACAAGTCACCAGAACAACTTACAACAACAACCAGAAAAAAATTAACCACAGAATGTTATGCGGAATACAGGAAAAAACTTTGTAAGCCTACCACTGATGTAAAAGTAATAAAAAGCTTATCCAATATTTAAGACAGAATGGATTTGTGCATAATTTATATTTGGTGGCTTATGTAGAGCCACCATCTAAGAAACAGCTACAATTTCACAGCTCCTCTGTACTTGAAAAAAACAGTCTAATTAACTAGAATGCTTCTATCATGCCAACCAAATCTCAGAAAATACACGATAGTACAATACACTAGTGCCACATACATCATTCAAGGTTTTCAGAATGAAAGCAAGGAAACAGTCTATTTAATCTATTATTTAGCTTCTGTATACAGTGAACAGGTACTCAAACCCATCACGAATATTCAGCACAGTTCTACATCTTTTTCAGGGGCACAGCTCTTCCAAAAACAGAAGCTCTTCCCTTCTCACTTCTTTTAAAGAGGTACAGTACCTATTGTTAGAAGTAGCTCTTATCGTAATTATTGGATGCAACTTTTTCTTCCAGCATACATCTAACAGGACCACACGCTATTTTACTGTATATCAGAGAAGATTCAATTTGTCCAACAAGATTTCCCAGCAGTGCAAAAGAAATAGTTTAGAAGAAAAATGAGTGTACATATTAAAGTTGCCCTTCTAAAAGAACTAAGGGAGTGGTACTTCTGAAGATATTCTCTCTGGAGTTGATTGTATATTAACAACATGTACTTAATGCAAAGTTTTAATTTCTCAAAAGCCCATTTAATTTTTAATTCATGATCGGTTAATTGACCTTTTTCATACTATGTATTTTTATCTTACTCTAGTAGAACAAACAAACTTGAGTTGCTTATCTGGACTTCCAGCTTTCCTTACTCAGAAACACAGATGAAATACTGAAAAAAATTGGTAATCACTGTTTTTTGTAACACTGTAATCATCACAAGTTTTCTAAAAGCAGTGAATTTAGACTCACCAAAAATACACTCAGCTTACTGATTTGTCTTCTAACCAAAGCAACTTCTGAGGGCAAAAGCATGAAACTCTCCCTAAGCTACAAGAATTCTACTCATTTGTAACAAGTCAAGTAGGCTAACACCAGCCTAGTGTTTCTTCATCTGGCATTGCAGGAATAAAAATCAACCCTTACCAAAGGTACAATAAAGGTAACCTTACAACACTGAGTAAGCATACCCATCAAAGGTCACTACTGAATGGGCTGGACCTGGGAGAAAGTCTACATTAACCCTAAGATGCACCTGATAGGACCAGCTCCCCTTTTTAAATGCTGTCAAAGACAAGACATTTAACCAACTCAAAAAGACAAAGAAATCAACAAAAGAAACAAACACTTAAACAAAACAAACTTAACCATTCCACACAGCTGGTAGCTGATTTCATCTCAACAGCAACAGTTAAGTTCAGTTTTGATGACAAGGCAATTTCTTTAAACTCAGAACTGCCTTCTCCTTCAGACTACTCATTTAGTGCCACTTTTGTAGTTTAAAGGGTAAAAACCACTTACCCTAATAATCTTAGCACCTGGAATACAATGCAGATCTCTGTGCCCAACTGCTCCTGTTCGTTTTTTGAAGCTTAAGAATGCTACATAACATTTCCAACATTACCAGTCTGCAACACAAGACTGACTAACGTAGCGGAAAGAGACCAAGTCACCTAGGTAACTGTACTGCTCTTCTGAAAGAAAACAGCACTGGTAACTACTTTGCCTTCTACATTACTGGTTTTATCACTAAAACCAAATAATGGATAACATTATTTAATTATGAATAACACGCATGAGTAACACAGAGCAAGAACAGACTTAAGCATCAGAGGGCAAAATATACTTTTTGCCTGACATCAGCAATGTCTGTAGCTAGCTAGTTGATTACTTTCCTGCTACTGTGACTTTATACTTAGTCAGCTCATCAGCTCTAAGCATCATGTGTCCTGTTTCCCTTTTTCCTTCCCCAGCCTTTCAATTAACAGCATGAACACAACTGAATATGAACTTCATGCGCATGTGTAGAAGTATTAATATTTAAAAAAAAAAAAAGTTATGAGCCATGAACATTTCTACAATTTGGTTAGGGCATTTTAAGAAATGAGGTGCCTCTGAGAGGCTGAGTATACCCTAGCTGTTAGCACAATGTTTTTCCTAGATGTGTATTTAAATATGGAAAATTAATCTCTCTCAAAATGATTATCCACAATTCTATCATGTTTTCCTCTACTGAATTACTGCCAGTCAACCAAGTCCCTAGCTTTCCTAGCATACTGACTTCAAGTCAGTACATTGAGATGAAAATGTGGAAAGTTGAATATGATAATCATGACTCTAGCCAAGGAAAAGTAGCATTAATATCACACTAACTTTAGGCTGCGGTCTTGTTACAGAAACAAAACTTGATTACACCAGAATCATAGCTGAAGGGTTAAATAAGATCCTAGTTACATCTGCTGCAGTTAGCAGAATGCTGACTGGATTTGTTTATTCCAGACACACATGCAAAACTCTACCAGCACCATTACTGCTTCACCACCTGCCCTCTCATGTGCCTGCTGACATTCCTCTTGATTTTTTTTTTTCCCCAGTTAGGTCCAATTCTCACCATCCTTGAGAGGAATTTTAGGAAGGACACCAAAGAACTATTGGATCTCAAGTGATTTAACCTACATTTCTTTGTGGAAGGTTTCAAGCTGAAGTTCAAATATAGGCAATTTCAACTCAGCCCCTCCTTCGCTGGGTCCGCTGGCCTAGAAGCATGACATCTCACACCATGGGGGAAAAGTTTTTCTGTACAAAGGCTGCTGGTTCACAATGCGGACAAGAGGTTTGAGGCCTTGGCTCCCCAGCACAAAAAAAAAGCCATACACAAAAACGTGCACTGAGCCAGCCTGCAATAATAAGGCTACTGTCACATACCAACTTAGTAATGTTGTGCTGGAAAAAGAACATACAGCATTGCCTTGTTATGCATCAAGTGTCTCGGATACTCTGCTGACTTGCATCAGAAGCTTGTCACTTGCTCTTCCCGAAAACCCTAAATTCTTCAGTGCTTATTTAAAGCAAATAGCCCCAAAGGTTTCATTGCCATATAGTATACAGTGACTTAATCCTTACCTTCTAAATGCCACCATATATAGTACAATATCTTGTAAACAAAAGGAGAAAAAGAACACTTCCAAAAACAATACATGGTTTTTCAAGGGGTTTTTAATACAATAGCTACCATGCTATATATAAAACCGATCAAACATAGCAAAACGCCCACTGTGAGACCAGAAAATTGGATAAGCATTTTCCTGAAGCAAGCATACAATAACTTCAAATGCAAAATATTCCTGTAAAACTTGCATTCAGTTTGACTTAGTGAATTTGCTATCGGAGTTGTTTCATAAACATTTCTAGTATGGGAGATTATCAGCAGTATTTTAACTGTACTCAAAGGTCTTAGTGCTATTTATGAAGGTAAGGTAAGGTAAGAAATCTCATTAAGTAACACTTGTTTAGTTTATTGTACGTCTTAGGTTTTAAACCATCAAGGAAGACGTGCCTTTCAAGAATTATTCATTGCAGTGCTGCATTGTGGAAAATACAGAACTGATACTGTAAAATCAAAAATTAGCTCCATACTTTTAGAAGAGTCTTTCTGTTGGAATGCCTCTGTGCAAAACTGTCAACAGCTACTACAGAAAGTCCTGAAAGCTCAACATATTTGCCTTAAGAACCACTAAGTGCAGTTACACGTTGCAGCAAACCAAATAGAATACATACTGCTCCCTGACTTTTACACCTCATTAAACCAAATGGGTTGTACTATACTCAAGTGAACACTAAGAGCAGCTCAAGTCCTAATGTACTAACCAGCTAACAAAACATTTTTTTTATCCTACCACCGTAATTCAAGGCACACAGAAGTGATTTTTAAACAACTGATCAAGTACGCCACCACTTATCTTAGGATGTAATTCACAGTATTTCATTAATATTTGTACAAGATCTCAAACATTTCACATGCTAAATATATTGTGTCAAGTATTTTTTCCTCCAACTTCAAGAACTAGTATATCCATCTCATAACAGAATGTTTGCTGCTCTTTATCCTTATACAACTTAGCAGTAAAACAATTTAGGTTTGCTTCTCCCCTTTTCTTTCTTTCTTTTCTTCCCAAACCCCCCATCTTAGGATGGAAATAAGGGAAGACATGAACAAACTCCCCACCCAAATTAATACCAGAACAATATCTGAAGTGACACTGTGTTTGTTCTTACTCTCCACAATCATTTACAACCTGATCTTTCTGGTCTAGTGAAAATCTAGGAGCCTTCCTCATTTTAGATGCATTAACATAAATAAGAAATAAAAAAAACTTTTAAAAGTTATGTGATTATCAAATAAACATTTATAATGTAATACGGCTTATGGACCTCAACCAGCTTAGCGGGCTGCAAAACTGAGCTCTGTACAAGGAAAAGTGATAGTACAGAGCCTGAGAGATTGCAACTCCTAGGCCAAGCTGTGTTTTTAATTGTGTACTACCCTCAAAAAAACCCAAACAACCAGCCAGCAAAAAGAAGATCACGCAGAGTAGCAAAGAAGATAATTTAAAATTCTTGCTCTTTACAAATCTACAGAATGTTTCCTTCACATCTAAGTAGCATTTCTACAATAAAAACTTAATGAAACTTCCCAAAGAGTTTCCCTCCACTGGGTATAAAAATCACTTTGCCCCAATTCTGCGAGTTAATTCCACCTTTTTTCTGTATCACAGAAAGCAAAAGGAAGAACAAGACCACAGGAATTTCCTTACCTCTGATACCTCACAAGAGGCACTCCCTACCAAACATGAGGGGCATTTAAATGCCAGGAAATGTCTTGCTGAGTTCTTGCCACTCCAGAGCGCAGCATGATCAGCTGCTCTGTGGAGGTGGCACAGACACCGTGTCCAGCTGCACGAGGGAGCTCTGTGGAGATGGAGCATACTTTGGGCAAGTGGAATCTTCCATCAGGTCACCTTACAACCCAGAACGTGTGTTGGGTTTTCTCAAGATGAATTTTGCAAACTGAAGCATCAAATACAAAACCATGAGACCACTTCAACTCCAGTTACAATCCAATAAATATGTGAACATTAGAATTGCCTCTCATTTGCCTCTTCTTCCATTAACTTACAGACCTGAAAAAACCCTACCCTTTTGAAGTATTATTTTTAAAAAATAGCAATCAGCAATCATTAAGTGAATAGTCCGAGAGGCCACCTAATGCATTAACAACATAGATTTGACAGACAAAGTGGATAACAATTCCTGCAGAGTTTCAACTTTCTGAACATGCTCAGGCCTTAAACTCACACAGAATCTGTCCCACACGGGCAGACTCCTCCATTTAATCCTGAAACTCGAACAGCATGTGTGCAAACCAGTAACAGCACTCTTCCATGCTGCCTTGTTAATTACCAAATCCTACACGCTCAAAAACTTTTTTACTCAAAACTGAACACTTTGCCCACCAATTTTACACCATCGACAGAGAAAACAGCAAGATAGCTAAATACCCGCTTTGACCTGGTACGGCTGTTCTGTTACCTAACCGCAGGGCTGACACAAAGCATCATTTCCAGAAACGACTTGCTTCCTGCGCAGGCTGATACAGGAATGAGAAGCCAAACGATCTCCCTCTCCTCCCAGACCCGCTACAACAAAAAAGCACGCTCCCAGCACGCCCCCGACACCCCTGCTGTTGGAACCGTTCCCGCTGAGCGCACCGCGGGCCCCGCCGCCTCCCCGACAAACCCTCCCGTTCACACCCCGGCTCCTAACGAGGCTTTTTTTTCCCCTCGGCGATCGCGGCTGAAGCGGCAAACTTACGAAGTTCAGAACGAAACCGGCGGGACCAGGCGCGAAGACTAAACCACTTCGTCCTCTCCACGGCAGACGAACGAACTTGGGCGAGAAACAGGCGTGATTTTTAGTTTCCTGGCAGACCGGTTTCCTCAAAAGCCGGCACCCGCAGCCCGCGGGTACGCCGCCGACAGCCTGCCAACACGGGGTGGCGGTCGGACCTCGGGACGGACGTCTCCGCGAGAGACACGCGCGTTAATTACGGCGGAGCGGATCTTCGTGCAAACAGACGACACCAGAGGCTTCCCACCACCTGCGGCAGATGAAGCCGCCCTCCCCCGACGCGGCCGCCGGAGGGAAGCGGCCCCTTCCCTCCCGACCCCCGCGGAGCCCGCCCGCAGCCCGCGCCGCGCACACGCCGGCCAGCCGGGCGCAGCGCCCGGGGACCCAGTTCCTCGGCGGCGGCGAGGTCCCACCGCCGGGGCGGCTCTCCCCCGCGTCCCGGGGCGGCCCCTGCGGGCCCGGCGCCGGGCACCGCGCTCCGCTGCGGGACGACGCGCGACCCCCGCGGGGAGGACGGGACCGGGACCTGCCCCCGCACCCCACCCCGCCCCGCCTGACCTGCCGCCGCGGCAGCAGCGCTAAGTGGTGCCGCAGCGCCCGGCCCCGGGGCGGCGGCGGCTCCCACGCGCCCTCCTTCTCTCCGGCAGCGGCAGCGGCGACCACCGCCACAACCCCATCACCCGGCCGGAAGTGGCGGCCGCCAGCCCCTGGCGGACGGCGGAAGGGGCGGGGACGGCGTGGGGGCAGCTTCCGGGAGAGGCCGCCGCCGCGGCCGGGCCCTAGCCGGCCGCTGCCCGCCCGTCTTCGCCGCCCTCAGGCCGGCCGCACTGCAGGGCGAGGCCGTGGGCGGCAGGTGCCTGCCGGCTTGTTACCGCGGGCCTCGCCGACGGGGGCTCGGAGCGCTTGAGGGGTTGCTGCACGCTGGCGCCTCGCCGGTGGGCCGAGCGGGGGGCTTCGGCTTCCGGGGCCTGCGGGCACGTTTACACCCGGGTGTCCCTTCGTTAACCTCCCCCCCCGAGTGCAGGCCGTACAACACGCGAATGGCTCCTTGGCCTGCCTCGGCCCGGGACCGATGGAGAGGAAGGTCTGAAATGCGCGCACGTGTAGTCGAGACTCATCGGAGCTGTGTAAGAAACTCACGTAGATGGTTGGCAGCATATTTCTTAGAAGGCGCAAGAAGAAATCATCCATAAGCCCCACAGAGATCAGCTGAAGGGAGAAGCAGGGGTATCTTGCTTTTCTAACTGAAGAACAGGACGTACTTAAACCATGCTAAGAGCATAAAACTGTACTCCTCGAAGATAAAATAGTATGCTCTTTTCCAGTATGATCTTGTGGTCCATCTTTGGGAAGTACCTTAGTACAGCCTGTATGGGAGAGAGAGGTGGAGGTTTCTAACCACGCTAAATAGGATTTTTCATTGATTTTTTTTTTATGAGACATGAATAAACACATAGAGTGATCTGACATAATTTAAAAACCCACTAGTGTAGTAATGAAAATAACTCCATCCGTCATTGAAAGGAATATGTCAGGACAAAATATAGAAAACTTACAGAACCCTCATCCTGTCAATTTTCATACCAAGAAGTCATTACAAAACATTCCTCTTCAGAGGCACCATATTTTTGCACCGTTATTCTTTCCTAATGTCTGTAGGAAACATAAATCAAAAACTGGCAGCTGGCCAACAGCACTCAGTCATTTATCCAAGGTGATCCAAAACACAGATGTGAACAGCACGGATGACTTATGGAAGCTTCAACAAGGCACCATAACTTCAGGAGCTCCATAACCTATAAATAATCCAAATGGAGGGGACAGGAGGATACAGAGGAGTTAGAAATAAATGGCTCCAGAAATTAAATTTATTCTGTATATCAACTGACTGTGGTAGCAGCCAGCCCTTTGCAGCAGCATAATGCAGTCTGAAGAACATACATCATCAAAAAAGCAAATTCTGTAATTACTATGAGGTCCAAGACAAGTCTAAGTTGTGGCTTCAGTTGAAGTAAAAAGCAGGTGCCAAAGTAGCTGCATTAAGTTAATGACACTAGCCTTTTCAAAGAATTTGGCCTTGTATTCTTTCTTCAGAGAGAAGAAAAAGGATCTTTCACAATGCTTACATGCTGCCACAGTGAAACAAGGAAATTTTGCATTTCAAAATGTTTCAAAGCTACATCAAGTTGTCAAGTCATCTAGCAATCTAATGCAAATGTCCACAATTGTACAATCTCAATTGTAATGGTCTGTATACATCTTAAACAGATCAAATACTGGATATTCAGAACAGAAACAAGCTGTAACAACTTCAGCTCTTTGCCACACGCCCTGATACTGGTTCAAAGATGCTTATCTCTAAGCAATTTGTTCCATCCTGCTTTTATTTTTTACACCAAATGATGTGTAGTTTCCCAAATGAGTTGCTGAAGTTGGAGGGAATGTTCCACTTCCTTTGCCAGTTTAGCAGCCTCTGCAAACAATGTAGGAATTAAGTGCAATTTCAATCCTCAGCAGTGTTCCCCTTCTTTCCCTTTACGTGCGCTAGATGAAAAACTGACAAGTCGGAATTCATTAGTGACAAACCATATAACACAAATGTATGGATCTGAAAAAACAAACAAACAAAAAAATCAAAGGACCTCGTCTTCCTGTTATTAATGGACCTGTTAATAAAGCTGGTTGAAAGTTGAGGTAATTTTGCTTACACCAGGTCCACATATTCATATTCCAAATAACTAGCAGTTATCTCACAAGGAAAACAAAACTGTAGGAGAGCAAGGCAATTTAGTTAAGAGTTTGTGCTTCTCTACTGTGTGCATTCTTTGTCTTTTCTGCTGTGAATTTTTCTTCACCAACTGCCAGTCAATCAGAACTTTTTGCACACTTCAGGTGCCGAGTTGGTACAATTTACAATACACTGCTGCATTTCCCTGTATCTGAAAAACTGGTTTAAGCTAAAAGTGTAAAAATAAGTAAAAAATGAAATTAAAAATTGCTGCAAAAATAAGTGTAGCAGGCTAAACAGCCGTCTCATCACAGAATAGGTCACCATGTCAGTGTCTTAAGCAGAGTCCTGGAGCTAACTTACCTTTCAGAATCTCATTCTTAGCCTTTTCATGGGAGGTGCCAGGAAAGTGCTGCTTTGTTGAGAGTGCTATGGCTTTGTTGTGTGGGGTTTTTTTTAACATAAACATGCTGTAGAGTCCACCAGCTCACCAGATTGCAGGAAGGAGGCAAAAATGAAAGCAGAAGTTTCCTTATCCTGTTTTCCTACACTGTTTATAGCAAGACCAGCAATCCACCTACAAATGACTTCCCAAATTCTGTCTCCAGCCTTTAGAAGTCCAGGTTGGAAAATGAGTCATATATAAACGTGAATCCACAACCATCTGAAGTTTACAGGCCCTAGGGTATGTTTTATCAGCAATAGATTTCCATGCAGTGAATCTCTGGCCAAGAATCACGTCCGCTGTAAAAGTAGAGAAGACAGACATATGCAGCCTGGCCATGCATCACTGGAGAGAGCCCTGTGCCTTGCTATGGAGGCTGCTGGGCTGGTTTGCAGCAGAGATTTGGCAACCTCAGCACTGGAGAAAGCCTTGACTGCTCAGTTTCTATCTGAAGTTATCACTGCTAATGGCATTTTTCTGCTCTGTCTAGTTTCATCACCTGACAACATATTTTGAAAATGATCAAATTAGCTTGCACAGAAAAGTGATGAAGAGCACAATTTAAAACTTACAACTCTTAAATGAAAGGAGACATGTAATAGCTGCTTAGCCACTGCACTTCAAAGCTGAAGACTACTTCACCTTACTAACATTTGATGTTCTTTAAAAGGGTGAATTATTTAAATAGTTTGTACTTTATTTAACAGAAATTTCCAATAAACCTCATTCTGTCACTTTGAGTTATGTCACTTCATGCTATGTGACATGAATGCATTGATGCAAGTTTGACAGGCAGTGGCAATGCTGACATGTCAGTCTGAGAAGTTATGACAAACGATATGTTACAGATATTTTTAAAACTACTGCAGATTGCCAAGAAAAAAAAGTCTTTAAAATGTGTTATTACACTGGGTGCATCTTCAGTTTGAAAACAATTTATTCAATTCACATAGTTATATTGATTCAATGTTCAGGCTGACAATAAAAAAAAAAAAGAAAGGAAATTTATATTGAAATTTCCCAACTAGCTCTAGTTACAATGTATTATATAGCAAAGGAAAATGAGATGTGTTAATGTAATGGTGTGGGGTTTTTTTAAACACTGTCATTAAGTAATACTGTTAGCATTTAATAATCTGAAATGATCTATGTCAAATAAATCTCAAGACTGTACGCAGGACAGAAAGGCCCTAGCTGAACAGAGAATGAATTGCTTATGAAAATTCTCTTCCAGCAAAGAATACAACATGACAAGGGGGGATCTTTCACTAAAAGTACTAATTGATCTAAATCATGCTTTTTTCTCTTTCTGGGTTTTGGGGTGGGCTTTTTGGTAATCTCATTTTTGTGTGGATCAGGTCCTGCCTTATAATTTCTTTGTAATCTCTGTACTTCAGCAGAAGCATACTTAGATCAGTCATGTGAACTTTGAAGCATCTGTTTTTTCTTCAAATTTCTTACTCCTGTAATAGAAGGGAAAGGGACTGAATGCCTAAGAACTAATCAAATTAGTGAAACATAATTATTTTTTCAAGGCAGAAAATGAGCTTATTAGAGGGGAAAAAAATAAAGAAAAAAAAAAAGTAAACTCCACATGCCAATCAGACAAAATTGTTCCATGCGATGAAAATACATTAATGTTGTAGAACACCAGAAAACTCTGTCTTACTTAGTGTTGACCTAAATGTACCAGAGTTAAATTAGTTCAATTCTTCTTCAATAGCTAACCATCCCAGAAATCAAATCCCCAAAACAGGATGATGAGTGAAATGAGTAGGTCTTTTGCAGTCTGGGATGACTGTATCTATAGAATCATAGCTAGCTGAACTTCCATGCTGTAATGTTTTCACTGTAAAAACTTTCTTCTTTCAGGATATGTGAAAGGAGTTTGATTTTGGCCCAGTTTTCACTAGAGAGATGGAAGCGTATCACAGACACAGCATCTGTTAGTACTGATAGCAGTATTTTAATTAGAAGAGCCTCCACGAATGTCCTGGTTTTGACCACTGCACATTTTCCTGGTAACGCCATGTTGCGTGCTACTAGAGCACTCCATGACAGTTTACACTGTTGCCACCTAATACCTTATTAGCCAGAGAATGTTTGATTTAGCTTATTGCATCAAGTACTACCTACAAAGTAATCACAAAGTCAGAGTCCACTGATTAAAAGGATGCCTTCTGTTGGGTGTTCTGAAATTAATCATGCATTAGTTTCAGCTGAAACAGCAGCTATTTGTTTGGCTTAGAGCTGCCCACCAACCCAACAGTCAGGAGAATGTCCAAATTCTTGAAGTCTCAAAAAATCCCTACTGCGCAGAAAGCTAATTTTGCCTCTATTCAGTGTGACCATATATCAGTTTGTTGCTTTTTACATCCATCCTTAGTAGCTTTAAAAGGGCCAGGAAAGAAGCAAAGCTGTGGAGAGCCAAACCCATCCAGACAAACACCTGGAAGGAATCTCCTGCCAAATTTGAGGACAAAGCTAAGTTCATATAGTTTTTTAGCATTTGCATTCAGGATACTTGTATACACACTGAAATACAACAATTCTTCACAAAGAGAATTGTGGCCTTTCCCTGAACGTTAACACAAGGACAAAATAAGGCACTTCAGGAGCAAGGAGATGATGGAACAAAGCCATCAGCTTCACTTAGGGGAGTTAGCACCTCTCCTGAGAAGGATCTTCAGCTTCCTGGGAGTTTCATGTCAAGGTACATCTCAGTAGAGGAGAGCCTGACTGTCCTGGATTGACCCACAGAGCTGATGGCTAAATCCTGTGTAAACACATGGAAGGAGAGGTATATTCCAAGACATCTGAGCCCAGTGCCATGGCCAGAGTGGCAGGCAAGGGAGAATTCAGAGAGGAAAGAGATGATCTTGTTTTCTCTAGTGAGGTTACATCCTGTGGGTTAATGCGTAACGGAGCTGATCTGAAAGCCAGATTTCTGCCTCCTGTCTACTTCAAAGACAGCTCCTGGCAAAAAAAGTCAGTAACACAGCTTTACCAAAGTCATATTTACGGACTATTAAATGTTTAGAAGATGCTAGGTTTGGAAGGCTGGAGTTTTGAAGCAAATGGACATATGCCATATAAATGTTGGAGGCACACGGGGCCTGGAGATCATACTTCTGGAGTTCATGTTTTTCTGCTCAAAAACTTCCATTCAGCAGATGAACTCTGAATTCCTAGTGCATTTGAGATAGAGGCCAATAAAAGTTTACAGCTGAAAAGGGCCAGAGGTAAACATGAGTGTCACATTTCTGACAGAACTTGATTGGCAACAAAAAGGCTGGGCTTACATTTAAAAAAATGCTAGTAAAGCCTTAGCTTGAGCCTCCACCCAGAAACCTGGGAAGAGTAAACTAAATTAAACAACTTCACCTGCTCAGTCAGTTAGTTTTCCTCATTCATGAGCACAAATCAACCAGCTTAAAAAGCACTAGTTTACCAAAGGAAAAAGGAAGAACAGAACAGAACAACGAGGTAACATATTAAGGACATATACATAGCGCTTGAATTGTAACTTCAACCATTTTTGCAGTTCTCTCCTGGATCTGGCCAGATGGTTGCCTCACAGCAGCACCTGGCTGCATGCCCCACTGCCCCCTCTAGATAAGCACTGCAGCACTGTTGCTTGCAGTTTCTCTTATTTCACCTTTTAGGCCAGAACATACATGGCAATGGGAACTAACAGTCTCTGTATACAGAAGGCTCTTAAACAGTTTCTTCTCTAAATTCATAGAATTTTAACAATTTCTGCTTCATGAAAGACTCTAAAGAAAGTGACTTTTTTTTCCCCCTTGTGTATAACTTTTGCCCTCTAATGCTGGAAGCTATTACTTTATATTAGGGTGATCTCTCACCCTGAGTACTCCTAAGCATAGTTAATTAGTCCAGACTTCAATACCTGGTTTCAGGTGGCTCTCCATGATATATCTCTTGATAAAATAAAGCAAACCCTCTCTCCACCATAGTAAATCAATGCCCGTGGAATAAAGGTGGTTTAGACCTTACCAAGGGTTCTTTCCATTCATCATCCCCCTTTTTCTATAGGGGATAATATCAGCAGCAAGCTTCTCTTGGGTCACTGTCCTGGGTTCAGCTGGGAGAGAGTTAATTTTTACAGGAACCTGGGAGGTGGGGGGCATAGCCGGGGCAGCTGACCTGAACTAGCCAAGGAGCTATTCCATACCATGTGACATCATGCTCAGTATATATATAGGGAGCGGGCCGGGGGGGTGGATCCTTCTTTCGGTGGGGGAAGTGGCGGAGCGTCGGGTCCCGGGTGGTGAGCAGTTGCACTGTGCATCACTCTTGTTGTATACTCGTTCATTAGTACCGTTGTTGTTGTAATTCCTTTGTGTTGTCCCAGTAAACTGCCTTTATCTCAACCCTCGAGGTTCCAGGGTTTTTTTCTTTTCTCTCCTCCGTCTTCCCCCCATCCCACCGGAGGGGGGCGGGAGGAGTGAGCGAGCGGCCGCGTGGTTCTTTGTTACCGGCTGGGCTGAAACCACGACAGTCACCTGCTCTTCTGGACTGCTTTGGTAGAGGAACCATCACTCTCTGCATGTCGGGTGCTAGGCTAACAAAGGAAGAGCCTCAGCATTTCATGCGATTTGCCCTGTAGCTCTATCACTGACAGCTTTACAGCCCCCTGCCAGGAGTCACACATCCTGCAGACCAGAAGCACAGGCACTACTGTACTTGAAAAGGCCCACTAATGCTATGATTTTATATGATGGGTCTCCAACCTGTGGCTCACCAGACCTTCCTATATAAACTAACTCAGTGGCTTACAAGTTTCACTTGACAACCATTATACTCAACTTCTTTGTTCTCTTTTCAACAGAGGGAGGTATACAATATGTGGCAGGTGTATTGTATTAACACAGTGATGAAAATAGTGACTGCAATAGAAAAGATTAAACGTATAACATCCAGTTAGGCTCAGATAATTTTACTTGGTGAAAAAAACATTAGCTTCAAGAAATACATTTCTCTAGATTATTGGTGATAGGCAAGACATCATCATCCACTTGGTGTTTAACCTTCTGGTAACCATGTTGGTAGGACCCGCTGGTGCACTTACCCTTTCACAGCTATTGTTTTAAGCATCTCAAAATAAATGGGAGACAGTTGTTACTGGGAGAGAGTTGCCACTCTTCTTGCAATGGACAGGTTTCTATTTTTCCTTTATCAGGCCTTTAATTGCTTGTGATGAACAGCCAAATCTTGCTGACCGCCCCACCCAGTGGGATGGAGGAGAGAATTGGGGGAAAAAAAAGTAAAACTTCTGGGTTGAGATAAGGGAAGTTTAATAAAATAGAAAGGAAGAAACTAATAATGGTGATAATAATAATAATAAAATGACAATACTAATAAAAGGGTTGGAATATACAAAACAAGTGATGCACAATGCAATTGCTCACCACTCGCCAACTGATGCCCTGTTAGTTCCTGAGCAGTGATCCCCCCAATGGCCAACTGCCCCCAGTTTATATACTGGGCATGACATCATGTGGTATGGAATATCCCTTTGGCCAGTTTGGGTCAGCTATCCTGGCTGTGTCCCCTCCCAACTTCTTGTGCCCCTCCAGCCTTCTTGCTGGCTGGGCATGAGAAGCTGAAAAATCCTCGATTTAGTATAAAACACTACTTGGCAACAACTGCAAACATCAGTGTGTTATCAACATTCTTCTCATACTAAATCCAAAACATAACACTGTACTAGCTACTAGAAAGACAATTAACTCCATCCCAGCCTAAACCAGGACGCTGCCACTGCTCTGTTGAGGACACCGCTGAGGACAGTCACGGCCATGTCTTGGTGGGCGTCCTGCGGGCAGGGGGCTGCCACCACATGCGGCTGACACCTCCAGCACCGAGGCTGCTGTGCGGCAGGCAGAGCAGTGTGGCTCTGGGGATGAGCCCTGGGGAGCGGACCGGAACCAGTAAGGACCCAGTAATGCCCGGTTTGGTACATGCATCTGCTTCAACTGGCTGTGCCTGTCAGGGCAACGCACGGGCGAGCGGCCAGCCCTGGGGAGGGGGCTCAAGGGACGCCGCAGCGCAGGGGCGGTGAGGCTTGGTGGCGGGAGCTGCTGCCCAGCACCTGCCCCAGCCCATCTCCCGGCCTCCCCCGTGACTGCCCAGGGGCTGGCAGCACCCCAGCACCCAGCGCCGTGCCTCCGGCCGGTGGGAGCAGGGTCTCTCCCTGGCTCTCGGCATGTCTGGGGCAGAGGCGCTGGGCCCCCGGGGACCCGAAGGTGCTGGGGCATGCATGGGGGACGTCCCCTCCCTTAAAGAAATTGAACAGCTCCTGAACACCGGGCGACCCTCTTGCAACCATGTTGATGAAGTATGGCCTAATCTCTTCTTAGGAGACCTGTAAGTACAGCTTTACGGACACACCTCTGCCGTATGTTCTGTCTGTTAGTATGCCTCATAGATGCGGCTTTAGACAGCTCATAGTTTTGCTAATTGCTGCCATTTACGCTGCAGACAGCACGGTTTCCAAGATAAAATTATGACGCAGCTGATACTTGCTTCTCGGTTAGCCCTTAGAAGCAATGCACGGGTTGATGCTCCAGCAAATGGCTTGGGAGATGCAATCGCAGTGTTTCTCCTGCTCTATGAATCTCTCTGCACCCATCTTAATTTGTTTCTCTTTGTTTTTTCCTTAGAGTGACAGCTCATAACAGATTTGTTTTGTGGAAGATGGGCGTGACCCATGTTTTAAATGCTGCCCACGGCACAGCATACAGCCACGGAGGCCAGGACTTCTACGGAGCAACCATTGATTATTATGGTGTACCAGCCCATGACCTCCCAAGCTTTGACATAAGCCAGTTCTTTTTCTCTGCGGCACAATTTATCCACAACGCCTTGAACACACCAGGAGGTACGAAATTATCATTGGTTGCATTTTTATGTGAGTTGGCAGTCTCTCGTAACAGGTAAGCTCTGTGAGCTCAGTGGTGGACAGGTCACTACATGGTCTCCTGCCAGCTGCTGGTCACCTGTACGGTGGGTGGCAGGAGGAGAGAGTGCTGGGTACATGGATGTAGCTCTAACTAGGTCCCAAAAAGTTGACATGAGAAAAGGGATGAACAGTGCAGGAGAGAGACCGGGGCAGAGAGAAGAGGAGGCAGAGTAGAGAGAAAAACATCTGGAAGGAAAGGGTGGTTCAAAAAGGGAGAAGCAAAAACATGCATTTAAAATGGACACCCTCTTTTGAGACCCTCTTATGGCAACTGTATTTGTAAGAACAAATGAATAAAGAGACAAGTGTCCTGATTTCTACAGCCACCAACCGCATGAAGAGGCTCATATATTGCAATGAGCTTCCTGTCTGAACAGGGCCTGCAGAGCTGTGCCCCTGAGGAGAAGACTTACCTTTACCAAAGGAGATTTATAGCATGTTACACAAGAGACTGAGCTTCTTGGCACTGGTGCAATAGAATATTAATTAATCTGTATTACATAAAAGACCATTTCTTAGCATGAGTAAACTGGCATTAATGGAGCTGTGTCAGTCTGTATCACAAGATCTGCCTTCAAAAGACAATTACAGTTGCAGCAAATTGCCTTATTATGCAATGGTACTAGGCCAGTCATTTTTCTTGCTGGCAAATGTGTTAGTGCCATCCTTTCAGGCCAGATTTTAGCCTTCTTCTTCACCCGAGTAAGCCCCTCTGAAATCAGTGTTTTCCTCTTTCAGATTTTCCTCTTGCTCACAACAGAGCAACTTCATTGCTTCAACAGCGTTTCTTTCATTTACTGATATTTATGAGGTCAGGTTGGGATCTTATGGCACTTCTCATACAAGTGAGTGTAACAATTGCAAATTAGACTTAAATTGTTAGTACTTCATGTGATCTATCAGAAAGGTAAGAAATACATCTTGTTTGCTCTGACCAAGCTGGAGAAGGCAGAAGGGGTTTGCCTTCCCTTTAAATTAAACTTCATCCACTGTACTGCTTCTCTTCTATTGTTATAATATTTTTCTTTTTTTTTTAACCAGCTAAAATTTTGGTACATTGTGCAGTTGGAGTAAGCAGGTCAGCTTCTCTAGTCCTAGCATATCTTATGATAAATCACCACCTCCCATTGGTTGAAGCCATCAAAACAGTGAAGGAACATCGATGGATTTCACCCAATCGTGGCTTTCTGAAACACCTGCGAAATTTGGATGTTCAGCTACGGCAAAAGAAGGACTGCTGAAAGGGCAGACCCATTTGCAATCACTTTTCTGAGTTTCAGCCTTCATATCCATTGTGCATACACAGCTTCCTATGATCAATGCATGTTGAGAAAATGAAGAAAATTATGCATCAAAGAAAAAAGTCAACAGAACTGTAAGTGGATTAATTCTGATAGCTCAGTTCCTCCAAGAACAGCACAGCCAACGTCAGCACCGTAAGCACTGTGTGCTGCACAGCTGCTGTGCCTAGCGTGGTGCTACCGGATCACTCCACTTGAGTGGTTAAGATGGAACGAGTTTGTTCCTGGTTTGTGCTAATGCCAGAGGCAAGTTCAATAATTGCATCTAACTGTATGGTATGTTTGAGTCCCCTTTACTTGGGAGTGTAACATAACTAGCTTCTTTGGTTTGGTTGCAGTTCTCACCTGCATGTTCTCATAAGAAAAGCTTTTTGTGTTCCAGGCCTGGTGATGTGGCAAGGGCAATTTCTTAAGAGCCCAGGCACTGCTACAGAAGCATTCCTCTTTCACTGGTCTGCTAAATATTACAGTGCTACAGAAAGCTGTGACAGCCTGAAGACTCACACCAGCAGAATAAACTTCTGTGCAGCTCTCAGTGCAGTCTCTGGGTCAGCAAACCCACAAAACTTTTCTTGTGTAAATATGTTTTCAACAAGGTAATGTATATTATGTAGTATATTGAGGACATTAAAAAAATATTTCAGATCTTCAAAGCATTTTGTAAGCTTGAATTCATCAGTTCACTCTCCCTCCAAATTATCCCAAATCAGTTCTGTGTAAGTGGCTTTGAATCATCCCTGGTTTAACATCGGGTAGGAACTTAGCTTACATCGATGGCTAGGCTTAATTGATACAAATTAGTTTTAAGCTGTTTTGAGGATGTCACTTTTCCTATCACCAGTTAATCAGTACTTAAACCAATGTGATTTTTAATACAGGAACAGTGTTTGAAATTAATGTTACCACTCTGCCTGAAAATTAGCTTGTTACCTTGTGGTGAACCATGAAGTGATAATCAAATCTATTTTTGCCCTTTGCTACTGGTTTAATTTATTGATTAGCTGACCTTCTAAAACTTCCCTGCCAGATTAAGTTAATACGTTTCTGCTTGCTTGTTTGCATTTGAAGCATCAGTTCTGATAATTTTCCTCTCTGCTGGAAGAGACTTGCAAGGTTATTAGGAGACTTAAATAGTGGTGACTTGTGAGTTGAACCTCTTCCTTCCCAGACCTCCTATACTCCTTAATTCTTGGAGAGGTTATGACATGAATGCTGATTCTGCCTTGCACTTCTGGGAATGTAGAAATCCCTCCCTATTTCAGTGTAACAAATGCTTTGCAAAATAAGCATCTTTAAAATCCTTTCAGAGGTCTATTTGACTGTCTGTTTGGATTTTCCTAAATCTTGCCAAAGAGCTCCACTGATGAAAGAGAAGACATTGTAGTGTAAAAAGATCAAATAGAAAATCACATATAAAACCCAATAGTGCTAGGTCAATCTTTATAGCTCACAAAGCAGCAGAGTAGTGGAGGAGGAGCTAGGTTTGCTTTGAAGTTCTCCATTAGAGTTAATAGGGATTTATATGAGTTAATATTTCATTATAATTTATATTTCATTCACATTACAGTAGATTTTAGTCTGGAAACCTTTTGAAGACATGGCATTGAAAAATCTGAAATTCATGTGAGTGAAATAATGCATCTTAATGGCTTTAGGCTGGGCAAAATTAGACACATGTGAGGAAGATTAATGGAGCCTCCCATCAGGATAATGCTTTGCTTGTCCCTGAACATCTGTCCCACAAAGCCACAGCTGTGAAAGCTTCTCCTGTTGTAAATTAGTACCTGCTCTCAGAGATACTGCTCGTCCTGGGAGAGTATTGTTTCACCAGGGGTAGAGAAGAGAAGAGTACAGAGCGAAGCTGAGTTAGTACGGTATCCATGCCACCAACGACACGGTAGTGATCTTGTACAGCAGGACTTATTTACCCCAGTGGAGGGAACGAATTAGTCAGAAATTCTTTTCAAGGGCACTGGCAAATTGCAGAAGTGTTTTTAATCGGTAGAGTTAGTGTTGCCTGTATTTCCTGCCTGTCTGTATTGCTCCCTTCCTTATATACAGTTTAACTTTGGCTCCAGGTCTGCTCAGGGAAAAAGATTCTTTTGCATAAGCAAAAGCAGTAGAATTAGTCCTGTAACTTCTTAAAACAGAAAACACTGTCTGCTGTGATGCTCTAGGAGGAAAACAGACCTTCTCACCTGTCACTTAACACTGCTATAGTTCAGGTCATGATGTACTTCAATGTTTTCCCTTATGAGTGGGAAAACTTGTATTTCAAGTATTGGTTTGGCAAGTTGGACTAAGGAACCAAAGCAAAAGAAAAATACCACCTCACCCATGGCACTTTGTTCAGAAAATGCACATCTGTCAACAGGGTCTACGCAAGCTGGGAGACTAAAGGCACTGAATGTTAACTCCTGAGGGAGGATCCCATTTTAAAAGATACTGAAGTACCTAAAGGTAAGCCATGTACCTGCTGAGCTGGCCAGAACACCTTGGCTCATGCAGAGGTGCCTGCGTACCCTCCCAGGAGACCACAGGAACTGTCTGTCCTGGACACCCAGCCTGACCAGGAGCCGATTACCTTCCGCCTCCTCTGAAACAAACAGGTGCAAAGGCCTTCCTGCTCCAGGCTTGCCCTATCATGGGGTCTTTCCTCAATCTGTTCTTAATTCCTTTATGCCTTTTCAACATTTTTTTAGTGTTCAGCTGAAGAACACATCTGACAAAGCCCCACAGCAGAGTGCATATGGTTCAGGAATGAGCTCCTCCCATGGGAAAGGATTATGCCAGAAAGAAGAGTTAGACCTCCCCTGAAGAGGATCTGAAAACCAATTTTTTTTCTTCTTTTGAGAGCAATTGTCATCTAGATCCAATTCCTGACCCACCTTACCCAGTGGGTCATGAGGTTTAGTGCCAGCTCAGTGAAGGCTGCGAGTGTGTGTCTGTGAGCAGAGCACCGTGAAAGGGACTGTCCCAGCCACAGCTGTGGCAGACTTAAATCTGCTTGAAGTAATCACAAAACCACAGTATCACCTTAAGGGAGCCATGTAAGATTCCAGTGGAAAGGTCCCTCAATTTTGTTTTCCAGTACAAGAACTGAGGGCATCAGATGAAGTCAGTAGAAGCCAGGTCTAAAACAAGAGGAGGGGGGTTAGGTGAGCTGTGCAACACCTTGCCACAGGACGCTGCAGAGGGTAAAAGCCTCTAAACATTCAAGGGGTAACGGGAAAAGTTTATGGGACAGATATCCATTCAGGGTTACCAAATACTTAGAAACTCCATCCAGATCTGGAAGCTCATGAGCTGCAGCCAGCTGGAAGCTGGGAGAGTGTTAGAAAGCAGTGTCATTCACGCTTTTGTGTTCTGATTTTCTGTAGCCATCCACTTATAGCCACAGTCAGGCGCAGGATAGTGGTCTCATTGGCCTTTTGGTAAGGCCCAGGACAGCTGCTCTCAGGGTCTTTATTTTGAACTCACCCCTAAATGAGCTGTCCCCTCTTTCCTGGTAGCTTATTATTAGAACTGGGTCACATGAGGCATTTGGGACTGCGTCAGTTGCGTTGACCGACATTTCTTTCACAGGGAAAGCTCTATGCTGGCAGGCACGGCAGTATAGCTTATGTGGGGAGGGGAGTAGTGTTTTCTTTGCATAAGATTCGCTTAACGCAGAATTTTCATTTTTGTGGCTGTTCTCCGTTCTATCAGGGATGTAGCGCTGAGCTAATCCAGGGAGACATCAAGGCGTGTGCCGTATTTAGAGACAGCCACCTGCTTGGAACATCAAGCAGCAGCAAAGAGCACGCTTCAGCAAAAAACCTCCCCTGTGGATTCTGCAACAGCGGCTTCCCGCCGGCTCTCCCTTGCCTAAATCTGCCTGTGGCCACCAAAGGGGTCAGCGCCTGAAGACAGTCAGTCAGGCCCTGTCAGCCCTGGAATGCTCTGAGCCTGGCACTCCCTCTGCCCAGGAACTGCCAGATATTTTGGACAGCTGCAAGGTGGAATTCAATCACGTGGGTGAAGAGTGGCCTAATCTCTACATAGGCGATATGTAAGTGTTATTTGAGGCTGAGCTGTTCTGAAGGGCTGGGGAATACAGTACTTGTTAACATATGCTGTCCAACTGCTTTATTTAGTTAGCGTTGTTAAATTTCATTGCCTTAAAATAGACTTAAGATTAGCACAGAAGACAGCAAAAGGACTCTCCATTAAAGAAAGAACCTACAGAACAGAATAAAATTAATTAAAAAGATAAGACTCTCTTTATTGCTTTGCATTATTTCATAATTATTCAACAAATAGATTTTCTAAATGCTGCAAACATCTACCATATAAAGCACAAGACAGACTCATGATCCTGAGTAGCCTTAAAATTGAACTATGATTGTTTTTTACCTTTTTCAGTTTCTTTTTAACTGGAAGGAAAATTTTCACATTAAAAAAAGTATTCTAATATTTGCTGTTTGTATGACAACCTGATTCGCAGCTGAAATTTCTGACAAAAAAATATGGATATTCTGAATGACAGCAGACTTCACTGTTTATTTCTCCAAGTTGTGTGGATGGTTGTTTCACTCTGGAGCACGGAGAAAGCACACAGTCATCTGCACTCAACATGCCTAGTGCCTGATGTTATGCTAAAACAAGTTCTTTCCACCACCAGCAGGTTGCAAACTTGTTGAAATATCTGGAAAGTACAATTACAATAATTCCTAAATGAGAGAAGCAGGAGGAACTAACAAACCTTTGGCTAATTACCCATTGATTACTGCTAAAAGCAGGCATTCTATTAGCTATGAAAAAACAAAGCCTAAATATAAGTTAGATGACTTTGGGGAAATAAAACCAGGTTTTGCAAATGCAGATTACGAATTGCAGCCTGCTTCCTAATCTCACTGTGTTTCCAATCAGGAGCATGACACCCTGCAGATAAGCCCTACGCACAGCGGGTGGCTGCCCACTGGTAGCCAGTGGTGGCCACACAGAAACATGGTTGTGCGCATCTGGCACTGGGTGGGGAAAGGGAGAAGCCAGCACAACATGCAGTACTTCACTAAACTTCTGCCTTGGTGATGGGAGTGGGAAACTAACCTTTGCCCCTCCAGTTAAACCTTGTAACTATACTTGGAAATTAACTTTTTTACTTTATTGGAACCATTTGGGGAAATAAGGATTTGCAGAATTGAACCCAACAGGTAGTAAAAGCAAAGATTTATGACGCTATAAAAATCACTGAAATTGTATTGTCTAAACACCATCATTCTTAATGCATTGTCTTAACACAATTCTTCTAAGTGCTGTTTTAAGACCTGCTTTTAATGCCTCTGGGTATATATGCTCCAAATTATTCTTGAATGTTTATTTTGAATCACATTCTGTCTCTTGGGGGGAAAAAAAAAGAAGAATGATGGGGAAAAAAAAAGTATAGATAACAACAGTGTGTACATGTAGTAAGGAAAAGATGAACTTTGAGAACATTTGGCTAATGGGAATAAAAATGTAAACAGGTTTGTTTGCTAATGCAACAGCTGATCACTAATATTGAGCTTAAATACAAAGAGTTACAGACTGCAATCAGTGAAACTGGAAGTTTATCAAGTGCAGATAGAATTTTCTTTATTCTGCCAGCGTCAATAAGACAAGTATGAACAATATCTGAGAATAAGGTTTCATGGGATCTTCCTGAGGTGGAAATGGGGAATAGAGAGAGTATTTGCATTTAGGGCCCAACCCAATACTCAGTGAAGTCAATAAACAGAGGATGTTTCTGTTACTGAGCAAACCCATGCCAGCATCAGGACTTATGCCAGAACTAAAATAACCTGAAGCAGTACCATAAATTGTCACTGTTTGTTTCTGTGGAACCAGTTATGTGCAGTTTCTGAGGAGCTACTTGGAAATTAAAGATCAGTCTAGAGTTAATGCTGTATTTTATAAGAAATGTTTCTCCTTATGACTTTATCAGAAATATGATGGTCAGCCTCTTTAAACAAGTTAAATATCTCTCATAAAATAAAGTAGGGATGGCTGACTTTACATGATGTCTTTCATCCTGGAGGACTTTGAAGGGGTCAACAAACTGATTATTGAATATTTGTCTGGCTATCAGCCATTGCTGATACGCAAGGCCAAGGCCAAGACCCTTTGGGTTGAAAGGTAAAATATTTTTTAAAGTGCTACATAATAAGCAGCTGAGGGCACAAGATATAAAATATTCTGCAGAAATCAAATTTCATGCTGATCTTAAGCAGGCAGGTTTATCTACTGGAGTTTAGCCAGATAGCAAGGCTAATACCACTCCAGCAAAGAAACATTGTACAATTACAGGTGGAGGCAAAATGGTTACAGGCTACGCTAAAACCTGAGTGTGCTCTTTCAACATGCATATTTCAAGTCCCATTATAGGAGGACCTGAGCTACCTCATGAAGTTATTTTTTGTAAGGTGTTTGGGCCAGTAATTCCCAATGCCTTTGTAGTCAACTGGAGCCTGTAACACTTATTAAATTTACAGGAAGTTATAGGCAGGAAATTGCAGAAGTCAAGTAACTTGGAATTCTGCATTTCCACATATATTTTGCATATATTCAGAAATCACTACCTTTTACCTTTCTTTTACTACCTTACTCTTTCTTTCAGAACTTGTCTCAAAGCGTGGTGGGCACTGGACTCTACAAGCAATAATACATTACAAGGCAACAAAGTACCTTGAGTTGCTTTTTGTAGTGAGCTTTTGTACACGGTTCTCCACAGCTCCGTAGCCCATAACAAGGAAGATCTGAAGAGGCTTGGTGTCACCCATGCACTGAATGCAGCACATTTTGCATGGGGAAGCAAAGGACACCAAACTTTCCACGGCCAAGAAATGCATTATTATGGGATACCTGCAGAGGACTTGATGGACTTTCACCTCAGTGCACATTTCTGTACCGCCTCTGAGTGCGTTCACAAGGCCAAATGGTGAGTCCATCTCTTGGTGGTAAACCACTGCTCTTATGCAGCACTTCAATTAAGCGTTCACAAATTACTTTAGCAGCATTAACTAAACCTCACTCAACCACTTGGGTAAGCCTAATTATCCACTTACACACATTGTCTCCATTGGCAGGTGGGAGGACAGTAGGATCCTGAAAGATTAGGAGTAACCAACAAAATGATGCCCAAATCAGTGGCAAGGATCACATGTGGTCTACTGGTAATCATCAGAGTCTATCTTCTGTAGCAGGAGATAAAAAAAAAGCAATTATAAAAGGGAATGATGCTGTATTTTAGTGAGTGGGGAGAAGGTTCTGAGTTCTCAGTTGGATTTATTTAAGTTTTTCTGTATTGATTCATCAGAACACACAACACAAAAATTGTTACTTTCTGGTTTGAGAAACAGCCAAAAGCTGCAAAGAGCTGTTGTAGAGACATGCCAATTGGCCATTTACAAAGCCTAATGCCATGTGTTTTCCTCTCTTTCTGGACTCAGATCTCTAGTAACAAAAAGTGGTTCTTGATTTATGAAAGGGATGAATGCAATACCCTTGGAGGCTACTTTATCTCAGCTGCTGTAAATTGGATCTCTCAGATATGAGATGAGATGCAAGTGAGGCAGAAGTATGAACTTACGCAGTCTGTGACCATGGCGCTATTTTGTGCAGCTTGGAACAGCGCTACCTGTATTCATTTCTGTTTTGAAGGGAAAATCTTTGTTCACTGTGTTCTTAGAAAAAGCAGATCTGCTTCTCTTGTGCTGGCTTACCTTATGATCTTCTGTCACTTTCCTCTAGGCAATGCTATCCAAAGAGTTATCCAGTAGTGAGCAATTTCATCAAGCTGCAGGATTTACATATTGAACTGAGATACAGTATACACCTATGTAAACTCTAAACGCTTATGAAATAAAAAAAATCAAAGTGACAGGGAGAAATGTCAGACAGACAATCTGAGCATAAGATAAAGATGAAAGGAACATTACCTAAAGCTTTGGCATCAAACCTATCTTTCCTCTCTGTTTAGGGGGTAGGTGCCTGAATTTCATATGCTCTAGTCACTCCTCAATCATTGAGTTAAATGGAGGCAACAAATGCGCTAGATACTCCTCTAGGATACATTCCCAGTTTGTGGTCCATTCTGCTCGTTAAAACTCATAAAACTCAGCTCCAGACCCTGTTTAAAGTTAAAGCTCTTAAGGATATCCTTGGACATAAAAAGATGCTAACCTGTTTTGCTGCATTGGGATCAGCAAATGAAAGCGTGAAAAACATTGTAGTCCAACACGTACAAGAAGTCACCCAGATGGCAGATGGAATTTTCCCACCCTGGTGACAATAGATTCTCAGAGGCTCTTTTTGCACTAACATTGCTGTGTCTCTAGCACTAGTGAACACAGAAAGAGCCAAGTTCTTTAATTTTACAGGAATATTTCATAAAGGAACTAGTCTTTCAACCCTACCCTGCTTGCTCAGAAGAGATGTTTCTCCCAGTACCCTGTCTTCAGTCAATGTCTCGCAAAGGAAAGGGAACTGCAAAGGTGAAATACTAATCAGACTTTTGAAATTACTACCCAAAATGGTGAGCTAAGCTACACCACCCTCGGGTAGTTCTCCTCTTAGAGCAGGTCCTGGAAAACAAATTGTAGTTTTAGACCGAAGTCCTAGACATGCAGAGGTAAAATAGCTGGGGAAAGTTGCTAGTGGCAATTCCAGCATCTCAGCAGAACTGTATAGCCTTTGCCCAGAGCTCATTTGCCTCCTGCATGCATTTCCATACAAGATAACACAGTGCTGCAACATTGGAACACCAACATTGGGGCCAAATTAATCCTTGGGAAGACTCCCACCAAAAACCAGTGGTGCAACCCAGGGCTGAATTTGCCCTCCTATTTCTGAAAAGAGAAGTCTGCCAAGGACGGTATGGCCTAAGAGGCACACAGAGCTGGCAGGGTCTCAAGTGTCAAAATAGAACCAGCATCGCCGGCTGTGTACATCCCATGCTTTGCAGGCGAGACACAGACAAGAAAAACAATCAAGTTGTCTGGTGGAAAAAGCAGCTTCCCAGGATCGCTCTAGCCATGGTGCAATTGTGATCAATCTGCATTGGCAAGTATCAGCTTTCCATGTGTTTTTCGCCTAACACGGGCTGCCTGCGGAGAGCAGCTCGGGTAGGCTGATGCATGCTTGTTATCGCCGGCGTAAATATCTCTGCCTTGTGTTATTGTGGCACAAAGCAGCTGGACCATTTGAAAATCATTTAAAAAGCACTATAAAATTAGGGCTCCAGTGCTCTTATTTTATGACTTTCATGAGCAGCCATTGCCTAGAGAGAAATTATCCTCTTTATTTTCAAGGCTAAAGGTTCTTTTAACATTCATCAAAATCAAAGTGCACCCTTGATAACACATTGAGCTGTTACTTATCTAGTACAGACTCTTTACCTTCTGCATAATATCACATTTGAGATCTCAGTTCTTCATATACAACTCATTTCATTGTGTCTGCTGTTGTTTTCACCAAGTGAATTTGCATAGTTTCAGAAGAGGCTGGCTGATGCCCTGAAACATATTCTTTCCATAATTCCTAATTTTTTTTTTAATTTCTAGAACAATAGCCTGGAGTGGTTTTATTACTGATCCTTCTATAAAAATGGTCAATTACCTCTTCTGGCAATGGATTTGCACAGACCAATCAAGCACTGTAAGCGAAAGATTTTCAAGGGCATAAACAGTACTTAGGTGCATAACCTGATAGACTCCCCTTTCTGCCTTTGAAAAATCTCTCCCCCATATATATATATAAAAAAAAAGTCTTTGATAATTTTCTTTTTTTTCCATTCCTAGTTTCACAGACAGCTTCTTAACCAAACTCAGGAAAATGGTGAGCAAACCAAAGCAGCATGACAAAATGCAAACAGTACAAAGGAAAAGCCATTCTTTTTAGAAATAAAAAAGAAGCGCAGCTGTATCAACCTTACTTAAAGCTCAGATCTAAAGGGTTTAGGAAGAGACACTGCGTGAAATCTTCAGCCACAGAGATTGTGAGCGGGGAATGGTGAGGCCCTGCACATCTACTGTCCTGCAGCTCAGGAAAACCACTGTTTCCCTCTGTCTTGTTTAACCTGCCTTAGGTTTCTGTAAGGGACTGGTCACCTTATTATCCAGACATCAAATACAGACTGAAGAGAAACATTTAGAAAGTCACAACCTTAGCTCTGTTCTTATGGTTCCCTCTTTGGCCAGGATTTTGTCTTTATTTCCTCTGGGGGTAGCTGGCTGCATTCCTGTGCCAAAAGGTAGCATGCTTTCAGATCTCTGCAAGGGGGGCTGGTTGGTGCTAATAGATACCACTGTGAAAGCATGTGTAGCTGCGTAGAAGAGCTGTAAAGTCAAGATGCAGCACCCTGCATGGAGGAGATGTAACTGGCCAGAAGGCAGGCTGCATGTGTGCCAAGAGAGCCTCACCACCATGCCAGCACCTCTGCTAGCAGAGGGAGTTTAAATTTTTAACCATAGCAGTCTTGCCTGTTGTCACTCAGTTTGTGATTCATCAGCAGGATGCTTAAGCTAAGAGAGGGACAAGGTGGAGTTATTTCGTAATCACAATTGTTTATGACCCCAAGAAGGCAGAAAACGGGACAGGCATGATCAGCAGACCCTAGCTGTCTGCTGTCATGACAGATGAAGGAAGTGGGACAGGCATTTAGTAAGTCCGGATAAGAAAGCACCTCAGCTCTACAGCATGTTTTTCTGTTCCGATAGTCAGCAAGTCAGTAACCACCTTCCTGTGTCTGACAGTCCCAGAAATAGAGGAAGGGGCCCAACTGAGCTGACCTAGCTCTGGGCTCGTGCATTTCAGACCAGATTTGATCTTTTGGGTTAGGACTGACCTACCCAATCTCAGCCCTTACTTGTGGCAATGGTCAAGAGTAAGCAGCAGGAGAAGAGCAGAGTTCAGTGTAGCCCTCTCAAGGCCTGATCCAGCACCACAACCACAATTATGTCACCTGCGCAGGAGCTTCCTCCCTTCTGAGCTGACCTGCATGTATGCTTGTTCCCTCTCAGGCATATACACCTTGCTCAATAGAACAGAAATAGAAAACACAAGTATATACACCTCACCCAGTAGAATAGAAATAGAAAATCCCTTCTACCCAGAGCTTTCAAATTCCTGGACAGCCCTGAATTTGCCTTTGTTTTGGGGATAAACTACCTGTGCTGAACCGTTTCTCACTATTGTCTTCACTAAAAAAAGATAGCAAATTGACATTTGAAGTTAATGCTTCAGTGCTGAGGGGAGGATTTTCCTTTCAAGCGTGGAAGGGGAACAGATGTCTATAGAGTGTTGTTTCCCCCATACATGCATACCTACTAAAACCTCAACGTGTAAAGGGTATGTATGTGCTTGCTCACCTCCTGTCCAGAGCAGGATTAAGCATACCCTGGAGATGCTTTGAAGATCAGTTGCTGGAAGCCTGGCAAAAGGACCTAGGTTGTAGGATGTCCTGGACTAGGTAGAAAGTAATTTTGTGCTCTGTTAAACCTATTCATTTTCAGGAAGGCTTAATCTACTTCTGAATAGCAGATGGGACCCTGTAATTCAGAGGTGGGCAGCCAAAGGGCAAAAGAAAGCTCCTGGATACCGGCAGTGCTCTTGTGGTGTTGCCAGCAGCTGCAGAGCTTCCATCACTCACTTTCCTCACAAGATGAAGCTCATTGAGCTGCTAACTGCAGAACCAAGCTGGGAAAAAGTCATTTTACCAAAGGAAGTGATATAAGAAACAGTACCTTAAAAAGCCAAGTAGGATCAGAATTCTGAGGGGAAAGGTGTGAGGGCACTGGGGTCTGCGTTAGCATCATCTCATGGGGCAAGTGTGTTCCTGCCCAGGTGATGGGCATCCGTATCATCAGTTGTTTTTCCTCATCGTCACAACAGCTGGAAGTTGCTTTAAACATTTTTCTTCTGCTTCTCCACTCTTGATCCCTCATCATCCTCCTCCTTCCTGTCACTGTGAAATGAATCTCGATTCATAGTGACAAACGTATTCCCAGCCTGGGAAGCAGATGCTGGATGGTTGGTGCCCATGTTATACCATTTGATATTTAGTAAGGGATATTGTGGACACCTCATTCATAAGACAGGTGGAAAAGGTGCCAAGGCAGGTTAGACCTGAAGGTTTGGCTAGTCAATCATTCTCCATTAGCCCAGAGCAGAGCGTAGGGGAAGACAGCGCAAGAAACAGGACAACTTTAGAGCGATCCTTCCCCTGCGTTATCTTCCAGCTTTTGGCCTTCAATAGAGAGGCTACTTCCTGAACCTCACGATGCTTTTAACTACTGCAGACTGGACGGAAGGGCTGGTCCTCCTACAAAACTCCCTGATTGCCCCCCGCCCCCGACAAGCACCTTGCCTCCTTCAGCTGCAGGGAAGTTAGCTCGGGCCGTGGGGAAAAAAGCAAAGGACGGGTGAAGGACAGGCGAGAAAGCCGCCGCGGGAGGAGGGCTCTGCGCCGGGCCCGCGGCCGCGGGCTTTCCAGCACGGCTTCCGTGCCCGTGAGGCTTCGTCCCCTCGTCGGACGAACGGCAAAGCCCACCGATCACCTCGCCCGGTGCCCCGTACCGACGCGCGCTAAAAAGCGGGCGGCGGCGGCGGCGGGAGCCGGCGCGGTGCCGCGGGGACACCTGGCGGGCAGCGCCGCCGCCGCCACCGGGACGGGGACCGGGACCGGGACCGGGACCGGGACCGGGACCCCACCGCCACCGCAACCCCACTGCCACCGCGACCCCCAGGGCCTGCGCAGCGCTGCCGTTCGGCAGGAACTCCGACAGGCTCATGGGCGCACCTTAATTTTCACCGACGCCCAACAACCTTTGCAAGTTTTCTTCAGCTTGCTTTTAGCTTTTAGGAGGAGGCAAGGGAAGCATCGCTCTGGATGGGGAGGACGAGTAACGCCTTTGGTCAACCCAAAGCCTCCAGCCAGTCTGATTGCACTTTCCAAGTCAATTTCCATTCTTGCAGAGGGTTTATTTCCTTCCAGAAAAGTATTTGAAGTTAAAGCAGCTGGGGAGGGAGCACAAACAGCATGGACTCCTCTACCCAAGCCCCCTTTCGAAGCCCCGCCAGCTCCTGAGAGAGGCTCAGAGCTGGCAGGGGAAATGTCCCCTCTGGTGGGAGCCATGCGGCTGAAGGGTCACTTTTCCCCTGGAGAACAGTCAGGAGAGACGCTGTTGGAACCAACCACCATTGCTAGCCCACTGCCCAGTCCAGCAACTCAATGCAACAGGTTGTCAGCGCTCAGGCAGGTTCTCCCACTCGGCATCTGCCCCTTGCACCTCCCTCTCTTCCTAAAAGCCAGAGGAGGGGATGTTTGCAGTAATGCTTGCGCTACCTTGGCTCTTTTCCTACTATGCTTGGAGGAACTGGGAAAGGGAAGAGAAACCTATTTGGAAAGAGAGAGAATAAAAGACTAAAAGAATCGCCCTGCTTTTTACTTAGGGTGATTGCATCATGTCCTGGACTGGTTTGTACAACAGTTTTTGCTGGTGGAGCAAAACCAGGCCAAACTGCACTGTGCACAGGAAAAATGAGCGCTGTTACAGGCCTTTCTTACACAGAAAGCCTGCATGGGAAAGGATACAGTGTAGATCATTTGATGTATATGCCCAGGTCAATACCAATTTAATTCATTGAGTACATTTCACATCTTCCTTCCATCCAACCAGTGCAGTTTCTTGTATATCAGTAACAGCTCCCTTTAAACGCCAGTCATGAGTATACTGTGTATTTTTAAATCTTGCAAGATTGCTTTCTTCTGCCATCTTCTGGCAATATGAAAAATCACAGCGTTTCAGTAACGGCAGTATTGCTCTGCCAGTCTAAGGCAAGGATTGTCAGTAAAGGCAGCGTATAATCAGATCAGTTGGCATAACTGGAAAAAAATACAGCCCTTCTTGCATATTTACAAGCTGGCCTAATTCTTCCAGCTCTACCAGTTGATCTAGTAGCAGTGGTTCAGTGGTTATCCCAGAGCAAAATGTCTGTTTTGTAGACCTTGTGTTTCTTCAATGTCTGTAACAGCGAAGGAAGGTTACATAACACGTGAGGCTTTATCATTTTACAACAGGACTTCATCAAATGTACCTAAATATTTTGAAGGGAGCCCTTTTTGCTAGTTTCACTCTCAGGTCTTCATAGCTCCTTGACAAAAGACGTCTTTGTTTCCTGTGAAACTACAGGAAGATCGTGTCTGATAGGCATGTAAAGCTTTTCCTTCTACTACAACAACTATTTCTTTCTGATCTCTCAATGTAAACACCACAAATCACGCCAAAACACCTTCCATTATTGGCTTAATTCTAAAACAAAACATTTTCAGTATTTTGTTAAAAATGTATATGAGATTTACAGAAGAGTAAATTTTGGTTCCTGGGGTTGTTTTTCCCTTTTCCTGCAATCACACAGAGGTTATTTGCAAATGACTACTTGTGATCCCCACTCTCCTGTCACAATAGCTTTTCCCACATAGTTATGTTAAAAATATGAAAATTATATATGATAATTAAAAAGAAAAAAATCCAAAAGGAGAAAATGCCAATATTTTCCCTGAAAATAAACTCAAAATTCAGAGCCAGTAAGAAAAACTACTCACAAGATTCCAGCCTGCAAAGAGAACATAAATAAAAACTGCTCAAAGCTTTGTTCATTTTCACTAGAACCAGCAAAAACGACTGCTTGGGATGCCAAGGATGTTAATGCTATTTATAGCTCACGGGTGGCTCCCATTACCATTGTACCTGAGAAGCTCGCAGTATTAATGTATTCCTCCTCACAGCAACTTTCTGAAGCAGAGGACAGCCTTCCCAGGGCTGTGCTGGATGTGCTGAGGTTTGCTTTGGGAAAATGGACTGTTACATTTGCAGCCTGTTCCCAAACTGTCTATTACAAACTGCCTGCAGCAGGCACAACCTCCAGCAAGGCTGCACCCCTCCCTGCTACCTGTGCTTGACTGTCCCTCTTGGGAGCCATGAGGCTGCTGCTTTGCTGGAGGCTCTTCCTGCCTCCATCACCTTACTGGCTTTGGCATCGATCTACAGACTACCAAGTCTCAGAGGGAAACAGCATCAGAAAAACAACAGCATAAAACCTGACGAGACGAAGGTGAAAAAAACCTCCAAAAACTTGCTGGCACGTAGCAACCCTTGCTCCTGCCCTGCCTGACCAACTGCAAGACTCAGGTGGCATCAACATGGTATCTGGGGAGTGGGGCAGCACCACACTGCTGGCTCCTCGCAGAGACAGCGCTGCAGGGCCTGGCGTGGGAACTCCTTCCCACCAGCCAGCAAATGGCAGGACAAGCTCTCCCAGTGACCCTGGGACTGGACATTCCGTTGAGGAGCAAGCGTGTCCCCCCTGCCCTTGACCCCTCATCCATCACAGCCCAGGGAGGTGTCTGCACACACTGCTTTACCCACGCCCCCTGACTAGGCAGATCCCTGGTTCACTCTGGTTTACCTGGTACCCCAATACCAGGGAGGAGCAGCAGGAAAACCATCCCCAGTTTTCTTTCTTCAAGTTCAAGATAAGAAATTGGGAGCAAATATTCATCAGACACAATCAAAAGTTTGCAAGAGAAAGTAAACCCCAGCTCTAGGTCTTAATGTCTCCTCTTAGCTGTTCTCATGCACCTCATCAGGTCAATCCCTTTGTGACATACAATCACCATACTTAAAAGATGACTTAATCAAAAAACAAATCATGGTTTTAAAGTCAGCAATTAAAAAAAATCTAAAGAACAAACATTCCACTCTGCCCCAACAAAGCTGAGAGTATCCCTTGAAAGCTCTATGATGTGCCTGAAAAAACTTAAGTGCCAAAATAGATCTTCCACTGTAGAGTTTTGAAGTCCTTTTGCTCTTGATTCCACTGCAGAGAGTTTGTACAGCTTTGCCAACCTTAGAAAAAAGGTGCCTTTTTCATATGTACCCTTTCAAGCAAGGCAAGGTAAGGAGAGCACTTCACTGCTTACATTAAAAGTGCAGGGAGAGACAGACAGCTCAAAGATACCCCTGCCAAATGACTGAGGAATATCAAAACCCCTTTACTTGTGCCTTCAAATATTCTGAAGTCTTGCAAGCTTGACAGCATTGTCAATTTTGTATTGACAGCAGCAGTCAGACAAAAATCATCTGAGGAGTAAACCAAGGAGAAGAAAAAAAAAACCCCTTTAATCCACAGTCACACAAATCCATACTGCTGCAGAAGGGCAAGTGCTTTGGAGCCCCTTTTAATAGCAATATACTAACATCCTTGTTTGTCTTTCCTGAAACTTGCAAGGCATTCCCCCCCCGCCCAGAGTCTGGTCTCTTCGACATAATTTTTATCAGAACTGCCCATAACTTACAGACTGTGAGACCGATGAAATCTCGGCACAGCGCTGGCTGTGACAGCACTCACTGAACTGTTATCAATATCAAGGTCACTTTGGTTTTTTTGCTCTCGCTGGATCTCCTCTGCCCTCAGGGCACGGGCTGCCCGAGGAAGCTTTCTGTCTAAGCTCCTCACAAGCCACAGCCTCTCTGCTCCATTACTGACGTTATATAAGATTAGAGTGAAGTTTCTACTATTAGAAGCGGTTAGCTGCACAGTGATTGTGTGCTCTCCCGATTATAGCATAGAGTACAGTTATGGCTGCTGGCAGCAGGACTTAAAACTACAGCTATTTTAATTCAGGGAGAAGCATGACTGTAGTTGAGATGTGTCAAGAAAAACAGTAGTTTGGGGGGGGTTTAATTCCTAGCTGTGGTACCCTGGACAGGAGTGCCCCAGAAGAGAAGTAAAGGGGAAAGCATCACCCTAGGCTTGACACATACCCACAGTCGAGTCAGAAATGATGGTAGGAGCCTGTGGAGGGCAGCGCTGTCTTGCTGGGGATGGTGCATTGAATAGCTCAGAGATGCCAGCTGCTAAGGTAATACTTCTTTTTTTTTATCTCTTTTGAATCTGAAAGCTGAAGATGTAAAAGCTGTCATCCTGCCACAGCCATGGCCTGTCACTGCAAGCAGGACTCCCCATTTTTCCACCCGCTGCCCCCATTTTCCAAGCACCCTTTCTTGCGGCGTTAGCCCCGTGCATGGGCCGGTGCCTCTCCATAGGCTGTGTGGCTCTTAAATGGGAAGGGTGGGGGATGCAGGATGGGGCTGGGGGGCTGGAGGTTCTCCCCTCTTGGAAAGATAGGGTCTTAGGAAAATATGTGCAGATCCGTTACATTGCAAAGGAAAGGAAACGCTCTCCAGGAGCACTTCCATGAGCTAGCAATAACATCCGCTCCCCAAAAACCAGCAGGGCACAGGTGAAGCTCCCCCTATGAGCCTGAATCCTGCTGGCAGGGCCATGAGCCTGGCTTGGCAAGCTCTGCCTCTCCTGGGGGCTTGCCTTGTCCAAAGACAATGGTGGCTGTGTGACCTGGGATGGGGCTGCTGGAAGGAGCTGCGTGAGAGCAAGCAGTGGGAGGCCTCGCTGGGGCTCCCCACCTCACTCAGGAGCCCATCTGAGCTGAGACACTCGGGCTTCACCTCCACCTGTGCTACCTCGCAGCTCTGCCCATGCCTGGCCAGGCACCCAGCCACGCACCCCCTTGACTTCCCGCTTCGCCTGGGACCTGCCTCACCACCAAGGGTTCTCCTGGCTATCCGAACCCCTGGCCAAGGCTGGTTACCCTCACCTGCCCTGCCCTCTGACTGCTCCCACTCCTGAAACAGCCTCACGCATTCCCGCCGTCCCCCGGCACACACAGGTCCTGTGGGGCAGCAGCAGGCTGTCTCTGCCCTGCAGCAGCCCCTCCAGCCCTACGGGCAGCCCTGCGCGGGGACGGGAGGGTTCACAGCGGAAGGAGCCTTTTGCTTCTCACAAGGAGAAGTTGGTACCTTCCAGCTCAGTTTGGAGGAGTTGGAGGGCCCCATCATAAACATACAAGGCCGGACATGAACAGAGATGTCAGGAAAGAGATTGAGCAGTGAAGAGGTGTGAAGACGCAGATTTTCTCCCACCCAGTAAAACAGGACTGCCAGCATAGGGCGAGGGGCATCTGCGAGCTGAGCTGAGGTGAGGGAGTAGCCATGGAGGAGGCTTGCAGGGCTGCTCCCACTCCTTCCCGCCGCTGCAGTTAAAGAGAGGGCTGTGTTTTCCAGAGACCTCGATCTGGCATCTTTCCCGGGCAGTAAATTCTCTTAAAAACTGAACCAAACAGAGCTTTAATTGTACATTCTGCTTTTCTCTTCACTCTGAATAATGGTAATGGCATTAATACAGTGCTGCATTGAACATGTACCCCTGCTGAAGCCGAGGGACCGATTCTGCTTTCCATTATTCAGGGGCACTGCCTCTGGTGAGGCAGATCGGGGTTTAAACAGCAAGCAGGAGCAATGAACTTCTACTGTTCCCCGCTGTTTGAGTGTGGGCAAAATAAAAGGCCATAATATATGATGCAGTCAGCCAAGAAAGCAATATTGCTCTGCCATGTGCACGGTCTACACCGAGACGAGTCCAGGATCTCATTTCTAAATTCCCACAGGTACCTCATTTAAACCATCAGCCATAACCTGCTTCTCATTTTCAATACCACTTGGTATTAGAGCTGCAGTGAACTGCTGGTGAGAGATTCTAATTCCTGCAAACAAGCCCCTGTAGGCTTGCAAGGAAAACAGAGAGTTCCCCTCTCAGTTGCCTGCTAGGTTCCCATCTGGCTGTTTTAACTTTGCTATTGCTTTTAAATGTGCCTGTTTCTGCGCACAAGGCTTTCAGCTCTACCTCAAGAGACTCCTGGGTTCTCTTAGCATCGGATTCTGACCAAAATGTAGAGACACAGATTGGGTCTTCTTAGCAAAAAGGAAGATCAGATTTCACGTTACAGTATCTGAAAGATTAATTCCACTTACATGATCATTTCCCTGTGAACCACACTTCTTTCCATCTGGATTTTTCCATCAGGAGGACAAAGAGCCATAGTATTAAGCACTACCTGAGAGAAAAGAGCAAAGAGTGTAAAAGATGAGTGCAGAGATGCTTGCTGAGAGAAAAGAGAAGAAAAAACGAGTAGACAGCAATTTCAAATGCATTGAGAGGCTTCTTTTTTTTTTTCCTCTCCCATGTGAATTATGTTCTGATCTCATGCTTTGGTATTTTGAACCATTTAGTTTGTCAGGGTTTGATTCAGGGAATTTAGGATGTTTGGCTGCAGGAGTTTTCTGTATCATGTTATTGTTAGCTAGTGTTTGTGTTATTGTCGTAACCACAGGTCCAGCCAAAACCAGTGTCCTGCTGTGCCCAAGGCTATCAATAATCTCACGTAAGACCTTGTTATTGAAAGACACCTGTCCCCATCCAGGCTATCATCATAACCACAAGCAGACCTCTGTCAGCTAGGAAGGTGCTAGCAAAAGGGATAGAGGAAAGATGACTTGGGGCCCAACTAATGCCCTGCCACAGACTCCTCTCGGGGCTTCAGACAGTCGTTTAATCTCTCTACAGCTCAGTTTGGCCTTTAGGAGACAAGGTAAACAACCATGGCAAAATGGCAAGAGGCTTTCCCCCTGTTACAGCAGTGAAAATTAGGGCTAGGCAAATATGTGGCTGCTCAGTTAGTTTGCGTTCTTTTTTAGTTAAACAAAACATGTTTTTCTCAACCAGGAACAAGCCACTTCATCTTGTTTTAATATTTTAAAAGATTTTATGCAATGCTAAAGTAAAATTCCAAAACAAAAGTAACTTTGAAAAGAAAAATGGAAATGGTGATTTTTTTGGAAGTAAGAAAATGAACTATTTCAAATCTACAATATTGGAGTGTTTGCATTTTTTCCAGAACTTTGCTGAGTTTTCTTTGCCTGGAATCTGCAAACGCAACACAAATCTGTTAAACACTTCAGTCAATTCAAGTCAGTGGGGGTTGTGCATTTTTTTCTTTTCTTTGCCAGAAAAACCTTCAGTAGAAAATGGCAATTTTTTCCAGTGTAGAAAAAGAAAAAGGAAAAAAGCCTTGCAGACTGTAGTACTCAAGTGGCTGGATAATATCAAAGAGGTACAAAGCTTCAGCTAGGTTGTTGTAGCCAAGGTCCTGGAATGACCGAGACCCTCAGGAGCTGCACCCGGCCGCACACACACAGCGTGCAGAGTCACCCGCAACCCTTCCTGGGTGCTCCCTGCAGCTCAGCGGTGCCGAGCCCCACAGCCACCTGCAGCCCGTGCCTCCAGGGAGGCTCTGGTGCCTACCCGAGCCTCCGTGACTCGGGCTCCACAGCTCAGACATGGAGCCAAGCAGGCCCTGGCCGCTTGGGGTACAGCCCAGTGCTCTGGCTGTTTGGGAACTGATGGGTAAGGACAAAACGGTTTTAAAGCTTGTGCTACCTTGTATTCTTCCCGGGAAGCAAGGAGATTAATACATCTGGATTGCCCTTAAAACCTCTATCCAGTCTCAAATGTCGCTATAGGTAGAAGGCTTTTTTGTTGTTGCTGTTGTTTAGAATCTAATGAGATGGTCTTTAGGTACTTCCAGGCTACCGTTTAAAAGAAAAGTAATCCTATCCAACTTGCATGGTCTAGATCTCTGCAGAAAAAGTTAGTGACCTTCTAAGACAGAAACTTTTTTTTCCCAGTTACAGGGGCTCCTGCCCTCCTGCAGTCACTGGCTGTTTCCAACTGCAGCAGCTTCTGGGAGCCACCCAAATGGAGAAGCTTAGAGAAATGTAATCAGACACAGCACTTTTTTGCTAGCTTTGCAGTATCTTAAAGTAGAAGGGGGGGGGGGGGAAACCCTCAGCAAAGTCCCTGGCCTTCAATTAAAAAATTCATATTACTTTCCTCATTAGTCCAATCATCTGGTATAGCGATTTTCAAGCTTACCCTGAAGGCCCTGCAGAGCAATTCAATTTCAAGGCCAGCGCAGCACAGGACAGAGCAGTGTGCTTGGGAGGAGCTATGCTTCGTGTTGACATGAGGAGCTCACTTGTCTGGCATTAGTCATGAGAAGCAAATGATGTTGATGCACTTTTTGGAAAGAGGACTGCTGTATGAAAGGGATCTCTGTTGCAAAGCACCTCCCTGGCTGCAAAGGCTGGAGTCGCCTGCTAAGTTTCACCGGCACTAAAAAGACTCAATTCTTGGAGAACCTCCTCAAAGTCAGGTCCTGAAAAAGAGGCCTCACAATGTAATTCTCTCTGCTAATCATCTCTTTCCCTCTCTCTGCTAATCATCTCCATTACTGTAACTAGCTGACGGGCTACAACAGAAGTTTAAAGTAGTGGGAGCTAGGAGAACTGGAGGTTTAGTATCCATCTGCTTACCTCCACAACTTCAGCCTTTAAACATCTGCAGCGATTGAGAGTCAGCCACACTCCTTGAAAATGAGCCTGTGGTCTTATGAATCTCCTGATGTAGAAGCTGTATTATCTTTTTTACTGCTTCAGCTTAACGTTCTGTGTCGGTGAAAGTACAAGCAGGTCATCACGACAATGCTGGCAGTAGCTCCTGAGCACAGTGCATGACTTTCACAAGGCAGTAAAACTTGCAGGGCAATGCACAATATCTTTTTCTGTGCTATTCTTCATGCTAATCTGTGCTGGGATTGCACAACATACTCGTTTACCAAAGCTCTTGGTGTTATCTGCCCTGAAAAATTCATAGGCTTTTATCTCTATATTCCTCTCTACTTCCCTGCAGTTCTTTTCCTTCATCAATAAAAGTAAAACCAGTCAGCTTTTTTTCCATCTCTCCCATCATTTTTGATGTGCTTTTCATATTTTTCTTATTAAGTAGTTACCCTAGGAAGACTTTCTTTTTATTGGAATATACAAAAAGCTGTAACTGCTCTTAACATTTGTGGGGAGAAGGGGGGAGAAGGGGACAGGGGAAGCAAATTTAGGCTGAGGTCACAGAAATGTATGTGGTGTGTTCAGTAATATGCCTTGCATCATCTCAACTTCTTTTTCCATAAGCAATGAGATATTCTCCCTTGCTTTCTGCTTAATTCCCCAAATCAGCCTACGCTGTTAAAAATAACATACCTGGATGTTTGAACAAAGTTGTTGTTGCTTTAGAAGCTACATCCATCTGGCTGCTGTTGCTGTGGGGCAGGGGACAGACGAGATGACTTCCAAAGGTCCCATCTGCACTCGTTTTCTAGAATTGCTGAGAAAATAAACCCAAACTCTAGATTCAGGCATTCAGGCATTAGAGTGAAAGCTGATGCCACATCAGAATAAACACTGGCCACCCCACTTTGGGAAGAGTTCTAGTGTGGGTCCCACATTGATTATGGCTTTAATAGCAACAAGCAACAAAACAAAGCTCATCAATGTTCTCTGGGGGCAAGAACAGCAATTCAGATAATGAGATCCTGGCAGGAGGAATGCTCCTAAAGTCTCAGAGAGGGGACTGCTTGGATATCTTTGAACTCTTGCTCTCGACTGACCTCTGCTTCAGGCTGGACCAGCTGGCCTGAGCTTCCTGGGTCTAAACCAGCAAACAACATTGCAAAAGGGATGCCTGTATTCCACTGCATGATCTGTGAGGGAGCAAAACAGTCCTAAATGGGATTCTCAACAGGGCAACAAAGCCAGAACTTTCAGCTCTGTAATTATTTCCCCAAATTCAGATGCCTTGTTTTCTCACATCCCGGGTAAGTACCCTACCTCTCAGACAAGAGAAACAGTCTTTCTCTGGAGGCAAATAGCTATCACATTATTTATACAAAGTGGAACAGCTCCCAGAGGGGAGACTGAGACAGACAGACGCAAGTATACCAATGTAGCTGAGTGTTCAGGAGTATTTGCCTGAGAGAAGGCAAAAACTAGTTCAAGTTCTCTCAATTTCTATTTCTATACATACACACATATATGTAGATAAGTACATATAGAATCATAAAATCATTTAGGTCGGAAAAGACCTTCAAGATCATCGAGTCCAACCATCAACCATGCCAACTAAACCATGTCCTGAAGTACCCCGTCCACTCGCTTTTTGAATACCTCCAGGGATGGTGACTCAACCACTTCCCTGGTCAGCCTATTCCAATGTTTGACAACCCTCTCAGTAAAAAAATTTTTCCTAATATCTAACCTAAATCTCGCTTGCCGCAACTTGAGGCCATTTCCTCTTGTCCTATCTCCAGCCACCTGACAGAAGAGACCAACACCCACCTCACTACAACCCCCTTTCAGGTATCTGTAGAGAGCTATAAGGTCTCCCCTCAGCCTCCTCTTTTCTAGACTAAACAGCCCCAGTTCCCTCAGCTGCTCCTCATAAGACTTGTGCTCATATGCATGTGAAAATCCATTCATAAGTATACATGTATGCCTATGTATGTCTATACATGTTTTAAATACCACCCTATAAATGAAAGAAAATTGTACGTGAATACATTTTATATATGTATACATATATACTATATGAATATATGTCTTACATACACATCCTAAGATTTCCACCTTGGCCCTAGAAGCTTTGTAAATATGTTAGTCCAATGATTCATTCTTTCAAAAACTTCCTGTTTTAACTAACCAGAACCAAGTGCGTACAAACACTTTGGTAACTTTCCGACATAAAGTACTGGAGCTTTCCTGCATACACTCATCAGCACTATAGTAACAGTAATCATACCTGCACCTATGAGGTTCAGCCAGTGCTGCATTCGGGTGGCACAGGATGTTCTTTTTCAACAGCGTTACTTGACAAGAAATTAAACCATATCATCTTATGCTGCTGCTTTCTCAGGGGATGAATTACATGCCTGTAGCGTCCTACCACAGAGTCAGTCCTGCTCTCAGGATGCTTTTAGCAACACCTGCAGGCCCTGCTGCACACACTAGTTATAATAATGTAATGCCATTTGGAGGGTAATGAACAGGACTAGTTTCTAGGGAATATTATTTCCGTATGAAAATTTCCTCTTAATTCATTTCAGAAAAGCTGTCTCTGATATAGCCTGAGTGCGTGCAAGAGAGGAGCAAGATGCCTCACACCAGAGACTCTTCATCTCCGACTAGCAGTGCAGGGAGCAGAGCTTCCTATGAAACACCAGCACTATCAGACCTCCAGCGGCTCTTTTGGTTCAGAGGAGGGTCTGATAATCATGTGGACCAAGTCTGGCCAAATATTTACCTGGGAGATGCGTAAGAACATAATGCCCTATCATTAAGCTGTTATCGGTCCCTGGGAGGAGGAAGAAGGGGTGTCGTATACTGGGGACCAGCTTTTGGGTCTGCAGGAATGTTTTTGCAACACAGGCTTCCAAAACTGATAACATCAGGAGTTTGGATGTCATGAAAAACATGGCATACAAAATAGTGTATTCACAGTGTGTCTGAGTTGGGTTTTCTATATTCTGTGAAGCACAGCAGATTTGGCAGGGTAAGAATTATTTGTATTCTAGTCTAAAATCCTTAAAGAACCCATCCCAAATTGCTGTCAACTTTGAGATGCATTATCTACCCTGGAAACTGTGCTCTAAGGCAGCAGACAAGAGCACAGTAGCCCTCAAATAGGGCTCTGTTTCCAGTTTCTTGGCACTGCAGAAGGCACTCGAGGATACTGACGGAGGGGAGAACACCTGCAGCTGTGAAGACATGCTGCCAGTGGCCTCACTCAAACAGGAGTAGCAGGATCAAGAGCCAGACGGAGGAGGACCCAAATGAATTATACAATAAGGATTTTGCCAGTCCAAATCCAAACTTTCTTCCAAAGATGGTAAAACTGAAAATATCAAACAGGCATTTTCATGCACATACCTTATTCTTGTGACCACTTCTATTTATTGCCATTTCCTTCTATTTGGATTACTGCAAATTACATAGATCATCAGCTTGTTTATCCCAACTCCTCCTCCTCCTCCTGAATACATCAGTTAAGAATCACAGTTTTGTGGAATAGCTTCAGTCCCAGCTTATAGTAGGAAGGAGGGAGAACCTGGCTGGTGAGCACAATGCAGCCGCTTCATGTCCAAACCAGGAACGAGGGGTGCTGCTGCATCTGTGTGGGTTCTCACCCTTGCGATCCAGGCACACTATGAATGAGAAATTAGCTCTAGAACTTGCTAAACAACTATTTAAAGAAAAATCTTGACCACTTTATACAGTAAGCCATGTTTCCAGGGATTAACTGCTGGGAGGCATTTGCTTAACTAACAGTATCCCACTGGCAAGTCTGTGCTCTTGCTGCTCTCCGCAACACCACATCACATTTTTCATGTGCAAAGCACTATGGGCTTCTCCAAATTTGCTAATCTGTAAGCAAGCTACAGTTCCTGCATCCTTCCCTAGCGGGAGCAGGCACTAACTTTAAACCATGCTATTTTAGCAGAACGTTAGGAGTGTTGCCAATGAGCCCTTCCGTCTTTCAACAGGTGGGCTGCTAGGAGCAAAACTACTCTTCGAAGCCTCAACATTACTCACATCCTTAATGCAGCAGATGGGCCATATAGCATCAACACAGGAGCCAAATATTACGAAGATCTGCAAATAGAGTACTATGGAGTAGAAGCATTTGATGATCCTTCCTTTAATTTAAGTATCTTCTTCTACAATGCTGCCAATTTCATAGGCAAAGCCTTAAACAGTTCAGGAGGTAAGCGGGAGGCAAAGAGAAGCTTTGGAAGGAAGTTTCAACAGGAGCCAAATTGCAGTAACAGACAGCCAGCAAAGCTTAGATTCAGCACACGGTTCGAGAAGGCACACGCAGAACCGCCACGCGGAGGAAGGGAGAAGGGCACCTATGCCACGCGCTGCCGGGATGGTGGCAGTGACCAGGTGCCCGGGGGCTGGGAAGGGCTGGCTGCCCCAAGCCCAGCGTGGTGGGACAAAGGGCCAACTCTAGGAGCAGAGCGAGAGGGAAGGGCAGAGGTTACGGCACTGTGGGTGCTCCCCCATGGGTCCATTCCAGGGAACGTGGCAGCATCCATGTGCATCCACACGCACCTCGCACCCCAGCACGGGCTCCAGCCCAGCGATCCTGCCCCATGTACACCAGCCCTGCTCCCGCTCCTGATGCACTCAGCTTGGAGCAGCGGCACTTCAGTGCTGGCTTAAATGCTTCACATGCTTAAGTGCTTCACAGAATTGGAGCTTTATTCAGACTGTCTATTAAGCTAGAGAAGCAGCAGAAGTTAATGAACTAAGTAAAAAACTACAAGCCTGACCTGCAGCCTGCTGAATTTTTGTCAGCAGAGTTTGGATTATGGCCTAGTTATCATAATTTCCATTTGTTCCAGAGTTTGCTCCGACTCTGACTGGCTGTGAGATCTGCTGCTTTCACTGGAGTGCTTTATTAAATCCCCAGTTATAGCTCACACTGGGCTGCTGAGATACAGTAAATTATGAGTCCATTTTTACAGGCAGACTATCCAACAGAGTTCATGGGACTTGTCAGTGATCACAGTCAGGGCTGGGCCAAAATCTTCTGCCAAAACTGGTTTTTTTTTCCACAGAAAACTATACTAACAAGTTTAGTCACAGAAAGCTTCTCATTCCACAGAAAATTTCAACTATTTTAATCTGAGGCCTAGGTTAGATGCATGAGGTCAGTATGAAATACTACCTTGCCTCTGTTGTATGGCATGATCTTATGCTAACAGCCCCTGAAAACTTGAGTACCCACTAATTGTCACCATTGTTTTCCGAACTCATTTCTAGTAGTTTTTGTCCTCCCTGCTTCTTTCGCACTTTAGAAATGCTAAAGCTCACTCACCTTGCTGTGCCTCTTTTTTTCTGCAGGTAAGGTCTTTGTTCATTGTGCCATGGGGGTGAGCCGCTCTGCATCTTTAGTGCTTGCCTTTTTAATGATCCATGAAAACATGACACTCGTGGATGCTCTGAAAACAGTGAGTGCTCACAGAGACATCTGCCCAAATTCAGGGTTCCTCAGCCAGCTCCGGGACTTGGACATTAAACTAAACGAAGAGAGGAAAGGAACCAGAGCATCTGCTACCAAAGAGCTCTAAGAGAGTATTACTGAAGGAGAGAGGACAAAATGTTATTTGAGTTTCCTATATCTCTTTTAAATGAATTGTATTTGTAAACTAAGGATACAAGTTTATGATATACCAGAATGCATGTTATTGCTAAAAGTAGATTTTACTTGATCTTTCCATTTTGCAAAGCCTTCCTAGATTATACTTACGATTGGTTGTATACTGCATCCTTCACTCTCCACCTTAAAACATTGCTCTCTGCTGGTAAGAAAAAAAAAAAAAAAAAAAAAAAAAAAAAAGTATCAGGTTCCATTTCAGAAATAGCTGTGTTTCAGCAACTAGTGAAGCTCATATCACTTTATGAAGTGTTAGGCTATTTGAGGTGAAAGATGCCATATTATTTATGCTACAATAACGCTTAGAAGTTTTCTTATGAACCAGCCCCCCCCCCTTTGCTCCCCATGTCTAAAATGGTTTGTATTTTGAGACTGGAACCTGGCACTGGTTAGTTCTTGCTTTTACAATTGGTGGAGCCCCTGAGTTGGGGGTAAAAGGCTGTTCAAAGGCAGAGCAGCGCAGACACAACATAAGCCTCTCTTCAAGAAATTATTGCAGGTCTCTCTATAGTGTTTTCCCTTTGACTGTTCATCAGATTATTAACTTTTTTTCTTCCATAAAAATACCTTTGTTTGAGAGGGCATTCAAATATTGTCCATCTTCCCTAGTAAAATTCACCCAGGAGATGCTGTGGAAAATGCTTCTGAAGAGGAAGGTGGGTTCCCAGCTGAGACTCCAAACAGCTGCATGGGCAGTGGGAATGGGTGCAGGAAAGCATCTGACAACAAAGTTCAATGTATTCCAAGTTTGTCTGACAGTTCAACATTATAAAACTTGGGATTTTCTTTCTCAAAAATAAAGGTCATTAACATTGCAACATCATGTTCTGTGGCATTTGCTTTTGTGAGAGGACTCAAGTGAAAACTGAAGGGACACAGGAATAGCAAGAGAGGTGCTGACAGGCATCAGGCTTTCATCTTTGTGTCTCTGGGCCACCAGAAGAGCACTCAATAGCTACTGTCATCTGATGGATCAATGCTGCCTGGAAACTATGTGAAGCACATCTGGCTTTCAGTTCCCAGTGGACAAACATTCACAGCACAAAGCCAGCTCCGGGATGGCAGTTGTTTGCATTCCTAGTACCAAACTCAGGAATGCAGAGGCATGAATATTCCCCACCATGTGAGCTGGCTACTCAAGAACAGCACAGCAACAAAGAAAAACATTCCTTGCCATTCCCAGTGCTGTCTACAAGGCAGATTTCTGCTTTCAAGACAGACAACTCGGCACCTTTTATAATGTTCTTTGGTGATAGCTACATCTGCTATGTGGGCCGGGCTACAGGAGAGAGAGCACAAAGCAGAGCGTTTGGCACCAAGGACCTGACCCCCACACCAAGGACATCTCAGGGGGTTTTGCTTTGTACTAACCCTGCAGATTGGACATCCCTGAGCAGCAGGAGAGCAGTGCCGGAGCGCTTCTTTGCTTCAGTTCCCTGCGCAAGGAAACCTGCTCATGAGCTCCAGGTCTGCAAGGTCACCAAAAACACAGCAAGTAGAACAGTCCGCTTAAAAGCATGCTTCAGACCCAAATCAAAATTGAATATGCATGTCTCAGTTAGCAATTAACTCTAACAAACTGATTTCAACTTACAGAACAAGTGGGGGAAAAGCCCCAGCGGATCTGGCTACAGAGATGCCCCCAGCCCCAAGCACAAGAACCACGTTTCCTCATGCTTCCCACCTACAGGAAAACTCTAGCCTCGCCTGTCGCAGCAGCAGGACTGTGGCTGGCCAGCCATTTTCGGCTGTGGAGCGAAGGGCACAGCTGAAGATGCGCTCGCTGGGGATACGAGAGTACCTGCCAATGAAATGCACTTCGTGTGGCGAGGACTTACTGCGTTTTTAAAATACTGGTTGGTGCAACCGGAAACCCCGCACCTTACCCTGATGGTAAATTACTGTAAACTCTGCAGAACAACCCACAGAGTGTAATTTCTCACGCTGCGGCGTAACACAGGGGGGGTTCCCCTCAAAAGACCTGCCGCACGGCGCACCCCCGCCGCCCCGGCCCGGGCTGAGGGCGGGCGCTGCCCCCCGCCTCCCGCCGCACCGGCCGGCGCCGCCAGGTGGCGCCATCGGCCCAGCGCGGGCGGCGCCCCGGCCGGCGGGACCCGCGGCGGCGGAGCTGGGGGCCCCGCGCCGAGCGGCGGCCGCTGCCCAGGCGCCCCCGGGCCTCAACGCCGTATCGGCCCTTTTGTTCCGAATTCGGGTCAAAACCCGAGGGAAACGGAGCAGCCGGGGCGGGGCGGGGACTGCGCTTGGGAGCGCGCCCGCCCCAGGCGGTCTGTGCCGGCCGGGAGGCTCGGGCACAGCCCGCCGCCGCTCGCCCCGCCAAGAGAGAGCCCAAGCGCCCCCAGGGGCACGCAGCCGGGGTAAAATCCGACCCCCCCCGCCCAAACACAAACACCCCTGCCAGGGGTAACCCCAACCCCGCACTGGTGCACAGGGCTGGGGCGAGACCCCACCACCCCGCCGACGCCTGCTGCAAGGAGGAGCCCCGACTGCCCACCGACGCGGGGGGGGGGGGTGGGTGGTGTAAGCCAGTCGCCCCCCAGTTGCTCCCACCTGGGGTAAACCGCAACTGCCCCGCCAACAAGCGCACGTGGCAGAACCCTGGAGGTGCGGGGTAAACCCCCACCAGCCCTCCACCATTCACGTCTCCGGCGCAAATCCTCGTACCGCCGCCAGCACTGGCGTGGCCAGTCTAAACCAGCGCGGCCCCAGCAAGGCTGGCCGGGTCACATCTGCTTACACCACCTGACGATCGGCCTCTTTCAAAACTCGGCCTCCCGCTGCTGCCGCCCTCCAGTTGCCTCGCTCTGGCTGATGCTTGCAGGTCCAAAGAGGATAGGGGGTTATGGTTTATAATTAACACTATTAAAAATAGACTTTGAATAAGTTGAACACAGAGAGGCTAGAAAGCTGTTGTGCAACTGGCACATTAGGAGGAAACAGAGTGGTATCATTCAAACAAAGGTAATCCAAGACAGCGCAGCGCGGGAGCTTCAACTACCAGGCAAGTACTTTTAAGCTTGTTTACAAACCAACCCCAGTGAACTCAATACATGCACTGAGCAGCACGAACCTAACCACAGCCAGCTCCGTGAGCAGCAGGACAACTGCAGGGCTAGCCCAGGTGATCATCTCTGCCGTCCTACTCAGAAACTGTAATATTTTGAAATTCTAGTTTGCTGGATTCCCAGGCTGAGGACCTCTCGTTGAAAAAGATGCTTAAATTCGAGGGGTTTGTTTTTTTAAATACCAATCCAGCTTGTGTTTAAATTTCTTGCAGATCTATCTTTAAGACAATAGCCATGAAACACTGTCTGGGTTTCCTTCTTCTCAGCTGATGTTCACAAAACTGTTCCTGGGAAGGGAGAAACTGGCCAGCCAGTTACACTGGAGAAAATGTGAAACAGACTATGAATAGAATGCTGTGCAGTTCAAAACAAAACGGGGGGGGGGGAATGAAAGATTAAGTTGGGGGGGTATACTAACTCTTTATAGTTTGGGGCTTCTATAGATTATTTATAACTAGGATAGAATTTTCAGACAGAAATGGGATTTTTTATATCAACAGCCTTCCTCAGAACATTTTTATTGAGGAAATATGTTTGTATGGCTGTGGAAGCCATTGGGATGCTTGGAGTAAAAGAGTACAGAAAGAGAAGACTGGGTTAAATTAATTTCTGCTAAATACCTACCAGCAGACTTGCTGTCTATATGGGGAGCTGGAGACAGAATTGTACCAGGGTAAAAAGGATACTGTGTCTATTTATAGCACTGCCTTCAACACCGTAGGAATTCAAAGGAAAACTCCAACTCAGCACAGTCTTCTCATCATCTGCTTCTGTCAAGATTAAATCAGGGCTGAGATCATTCCCTTCCCCTGCAAATCCCTGCTAGGAAGGATCTGTTCTTTTCTGCAAGTAAGGAGCTACCATGGTACAAAGCACTCCAGAGCTTATATGGTGTGGGCTCTGGGAGTCCTCACCCAGCCAAATGTCACCTCTTTCCTCCTGGTAGTCAGCAGAAGGGGAGAAAAAGAGCCTCAAAAGCCTCAGCACTTCAGCAGGAAAGACCGAAGGTGTTTCACCTGCTCTGTATGCCTGCTCCCCGTACTGTTCCCAGCCCTTCTCCTTACATCAGGTATCCTGGGACAGTTGCAAACAAAAGGGTAGCATACATCCAGCACGCTCCTGGTGCCAGGCGGCAGGGAGGGCAAGGGGAACAGGGTCCTGGCACACAGCCATGGACACTCACGGTGTCACTTACTGAGATGAGGGGCCCTTACCCTACAGGGGTATGTGCCACTGCGGGGCCATCCATCTCTGGGAAGGAGTGGGCTCCAGTAGGTGGGTGGGGCACCTATTTATCGGTAGAAATTCTCTCTGATGTTAAGAGTACAAATGAGAGCAGCCTTGGAAAAGGTATTAGCAAAAAGCTGACTGCCACTCTAAAAATAAGGCAGGCTCCTGGAGTTCCTTAGCTCCACTCTTCTTTTAGCATCATGGTGCCTCAGATCTTTCCTTCTCATCTTCCACCTTTCAGTTTCTCTTTAATAAGAACTGCTCTTTCGTTCTTCACAAAGCACTACTTACTCTACTCTTTCAGTGCTCCTCTTCTGTAATTCTGTTATCAAGCTGTCTGCTAGGTGGGGAGCAGAAGGTGCAGGACTTGGTGCTGCCTTTGAGGTACAGGTAATTATTATGTGCATCTGTTATTGTGGTTGCTGCCTCAACAGGTGGAAAACATGCTGTTCTCTGATAGAGTTGCAGCACTCTGTGCTCCTGCCTTGTCTTTTTTCTAAAGCCAGTCGTGTGGTGTTCCTAAAATAATAAACACAGCCTCACTGCTGCCACAAAAAACCCTGGTAAATATATTTTTATGGGAATGAAATATTAAAGGATTGGAACAGTTATTCATTGAAAGCAAAATATGAGCAGTAAGATTGGGTAAAGATTCAAAGGCTGGTTTGCTTCCTTTCCCTGGGGCATATCAAGGCTGTACTGTTTGCACTTCAGAGATGGATAGTGGGGAATTAGCCCAAAATGATGGAAACAATTCAGACTATAATAATATAGCATGAGAGTTTCTCACATTACATCTATTCCCCATACTGCTGGCTATATTCTGCCTTCAGATTCACGTGCACAACTCTCATTGGATTCTGGAGGAACTGTATTTGAAGACAAAATGCATTTCATTGTCTTTCCGAAGTCTCTCTACAGTTTAGTTGCTAAATCCTGAGCTCAAGGACTGGGGACAAAGCTTGTCTAAACATTTCCCAATGTCTGTGTCTGTGAGATTCCTATCTGCTGCGTTTTATTTTGAATTTCATCTTCCTACTTTCCTAAAAACACAAAGCAAACCCACACGTTTTCTCTGCCCTGGAGTGCAGGAATCACCAAATTTCCCAGCAGGTTCTCTCACAATATACAATGGATCCAAGTTTGTCTAAAAATGCTACAAGCCCTTTGTGGGGTAGAAAGGGAGGAGACCAGAAACGTGTGCCAAGTTTCTGAGTGTTATGAACACTCCTCATCCCCCAAAGGGACTCCATATCCTGTTTCCTCTCTCCCAAAAATTTCACCTGGCTTTGGGTTTCATTAGGAGAAATACACATTGCTCGAGTCCAGGCTCTAAGTCTTTGGTTTGTGCTTCCTGCTGACACTGCAGAGACTACAAGAGCCACAAAAGCTGAGTCTGACCTAGGGGCTTCAAATTTACTACAAGAGCAGAGCAAATTAAAGGGAGAGCATGTTAAGCGGGTGGGGAGATTGTTGTTGACCAACAAATCTTCATTAAGTTCCCACACCAAGCTGTGCTGCACCTCTGATGAAACTGATAATTGTGTCTCCATCTGTGTTTCAACTATTTCTCCACCAGGCTTAAAAGAAATTCAGACTTGCTTTAGGTCTCATTAGAAATAAAACACAATATTAATCCACCTTGCCCCATGCATGCACCCAGTTTGGAGGTGTTGGTGCATCGTTCAAACAGGCCAAGTTCCATTCTGTTCAGCATCAGTTATTTACTGCCCCGGTTTTTGCTAGCTCTTTTATTTACTGCCAGTGTCTCACAGAGACTTTGTTCGCTGTTTTATGGTAACTTTCTGGATTACTGGTTTGCATTACCAAAGACAAAGTCTGAGATCAAGTTCCTGGCACTGCTCTCCAGATGTTTCAGCTCAAGAGCCACCAGCATGAACCCCAAGAGTTCATACAATTTGCACCTCCCCACAGCAAAGCCTGTGCTCAGCATAACAGCAGCTTTCACAGGAATAGAGCAAAGCCCTTTTCTGATACTCATGATGGAAGGGAGGCTACCACAACTGGGGCCTCTGACAGCCTTCCCCACAGACCACTACTAGAAATACAGCTCCACAGGTAAAATTCAGGTGCCAAGCTACTCTGCTGTATAGGCTCTAAAAACACTCTGCCCAATTTAGGCCAAACATAAAGAAGTTTGAGGAAAAAGTGCAAGGGAAAGCAAGGGGAATTAAACAGCAGTACTGAGAGTTATACAACTTTAGCATCTGCAGCGTACATGCAGAGCAGGAACTTCTGCCACAGACTGTCCTTGCCCTAAGGCAAGGTAAGAAACAATCATTAGGCATTTCTCTTCTAAATATAAGGTAAGAAACAAAAGGTACATGCACATACAGCATGAATGAGGAAGTTAGCCTTCAGTGTAATTTTTTGCCAGATAACATTTTTGGTGGCCAAACTATGTGTTGGCCATGGAGATTGGCTGTACCCCATACCATGTTGTCCTCCCAGTTGGATAACACTTGAAAAATGCAGATGGGACTCAACCTTTTCTGTATCAAAGAGAAGGCATTGAGTATTTGGGTTTATGCAGCAGCACCTCAGTACGCAGGCTGTTACTGGTTCCCAACACTTGGGCACTCTAAGACAACCTCCCCTTCATAAAGCTGCCTGCTGTGTCCCAGGCAAGACTGAAGAGTGCAACCACAGCAGCTGCCTTCTAATGGGATTGAAATTTTTTGCCAGTGGTTAATTGGCTTCTATGCTCTAGAAGAAAATGTATTCTGTTCTTTTTATACCAGGTGATCTATGACATTTGGGGACACATATTTTTAACTGCTAGTTTGTTTTAGAAGTATGGTAAGAGTTAACCTAAAGGACAACTGATTAGAAATACCTGTAATCCCAAGAGCGAATGCAACTGCTGGGAAATTCTAGACCTCAAATCAGCTGTGCTACAGAACATGATGAGTTCCTATTTTTTTCCCTTCAGCAGACTTAGGAGTGAGATTTTACAATGAGGAGCAAGCAATTTGCTTAGCTGACTTGGGATTTCATCTCCTTCCGTTGCATCTCTTAGACTATTCACATAGCAGCAAGCAAGTCTAGCTCTGTTCAGTCTCAGTCTGATCTCTGTACTAACTTGATTTATTGTTTTTAGTTCTCAGATAGTATATTATGGTATACCCCAAAGGGTCTGATTAGAACTGGCCAGTATTTTAATGATTTATGAGGGGCATCTGGGACTGCGTGGGTAGCATACATGTTGTGTCACTGCTATAGGAGGAGTTTGTATTGATCATACCAGCATGTTCCAAGGCAAAAGCGTGTCAAATTCCAATAAGCTTTAGTTCACAAACCTGATTTGACAGGTGGCCAAGCTTATACTGGGACTGACTGTAGTTCTCATGGTGGGAATAAAACAAAACAGCTGGATTGCTTCTAGCCATTGCATTATGAGAGGATTTCCATTCCTTTCTCTTGTTCTATTTCTATCTTGCAGTGCTTAAGGAGGTGTTTATCCTTCTGAGTTCTGTAGCCAGAAACCTGGGCAACGGGAGCTTGCTATCAGCTCTGCGGTTTATCTTTTTGCCAGAAGATACTGGTGAGAAATACAGGCTAGTGAAACTAGCCTTCCAAACCTCTCCAAGTCCTGCCATGGCTAGACTTTCACTTTGCTAGAAAGTCTCAGATCAGAGAGGCTGGGGTGAGAGAAAGAAACATGAAGAAACAATTAGAAAGACAGTGCAGTTGTTTTTAAGCCATAATATCACAGCATTTAATAAGGAATCCTGCTATTTTTTTAGGGTATATCTAAAGAAGGACTTTGCAAGCACTGAAAGAAGGGTATGAGGAGCACAACACTGGGATATAGGGTTTCTGTGTCCTTGGTTTGATTTTGCACGTTCTGAATTCTATTTTGAGCACCAAAGCCAAAATCTGCCAAAGCTTTCCTAGGAAACCTCATCGCCCAGCATGGAAGTCCAAACTTGACCATGACTTTTGCCTCAATGTAAGCTGCCTTTGACTCACTAGGGGCGGGCACAGCTTTTGACCCAAATTAAACCCGAGGGTGACCCTTTATCCAGTTTCAGCTATCACTGCCAGTGTTTGGCAGCACTCTGCCCCTGGGTTGCCTCCCAGCTCAGACTTGTGGAGAGATGTAGAAAAATCATCCAACTTAACTTTACCATCTCCACCTGTGTGGTGGGAACAGTAGTGTCTTCCTCACAGGCTCACTGTGATAACAACTACAAAATGCATTCCAGTGCTCAAGAAACATCAGGAAACCGCAGCTGCCTACCTCCTGCTGTTTGCCATCTTCCTAGCAGGTTACTCAACCCTCCTGCTATGCCAGTGTAGGTATAGGTGTCTGCTGTCTCCTGTAAGTTGGGAAGCATAGAGCTATCTTTGTGGTACTGGTAAAGACCACAGGACAAGAACAAACAGCAGTGAAGCTGTCAATGCCCCCAAACAGAATAGACCCAAAAAATAGGCAATATATTGTTTTTAAGATAGAAGAACATACCAGAGCTGGTCACAGGGCAGAAGGGCTTTGCATTGTGCCATTCTTTCGGTTAAATCCTTGGGGCAGAAACCATTCATTTGTAATGGAATTTTTTTAATTCTGAAGCCTGATGTTTCCAGCGCTGGGCTGGAGGACACTGCTATATTAGTTATTGTTATGGCAGCCTCATTCACCTTCAGAAATGGCCTGCTAAACTCTGGTGGGGACACAGGACACCGACCTAAGGGACTGCATTACAACTGGGGTTCTGTACAAGGCACAGCACAGGAAATCCTTGGCCTCTGAACATTGCTGAAGCAAGAAACAAACATGACATCTGCCCCAGATCATTTTGGAGGTGACCTGGGAAAATCAGATCAAGCTAGATTAAGAGTATGCAACACGGAGTAAGCCTGAAGAGTAAAAACCATGGCTGAGAGACTGGAAACAACACCCAAGTGACACTTTGTCCTTCTTCCATTAAGCTAGATGCAGCGCGCCCAGCAACCTGTCTGGCTTTCTCGTGTTGTGTTCAGCTGGAACAGAGATGTCCAGGTTGACAACCCTTACAAAGCAGACAGTATGCAAAAGAGTGTAGTCGCAGGGCTGCTTGGCAGTCGCAGTTTCACCCCAAACAGCCACAGAGAGGGAGCAGAGAATGTAACCTGCAGTGTACAGCACTAACAGGCTCTGCCTCCCACACAGTGACACTGCTGAGGCTGAAATGGATCACTGCAAATGTGAGCCTCCAGTCCACTGGATCTGCTTTAGAGAAATGGACTCAGAACATTTCAGGCAGTCTGTGAATAAACCCAAGCTTGTACCTCTCTGCAGGGTCAGGCTGTACTAACACCAGTAATGACAGCACCACATGCTCTCTGCAACTGCAGGCTGCAAATATTGGTAGAGCATCACTAAATGAAATAGCAGCCAGGATTTGTGTTGTTCAGGGAGGGTGAAGGCTTTGGAGTGGTTGTACCAAAACACCAGTTTCAGCCAGACAATCCAGCTGGTTACTGGCAGCTCCAAGAGGAAATCAAAGTGGCCCATGTTAGTCCTGATTTACAGCAACCCGCATCAACTTGCCAGCCTGTCTTTCAGAAATGTTTCATCCTCTGAGTTTTTCAGTAATCTTCTGAGGGTCCTTCCAGAAGAAAAGAACAGTTTACCCATTCAGAATATACCAGCTTTCACCTTGGACAAGTCATTGCTGGAGGCAATAGAGATATGATGTAACCACCTTTGTGCACTGGAGAAGAACAGCCAGCCTTAACACAGAAGAACTGAGTTTTAGGCAAGCTTGTCTTCAAGTGGGAGCACAGGGACAGCAAGAATGTCTTGTGAATATAGCACATCCAAGAGCTATAATACTGTAGATTGGGATTTTTGTTTTCTCAAGAGGGAGCGAAAAATATCAGTACTGAATGGAGGAAGGAGTTGCAGACTGTCAGAACCACTCATCGGTCAAGTTTGATGGCTGAAGTCCGCTGCAGAAGACACTAGCGATAATGTTTGATCTAGGAGTGGTAGCCTGGCAGGGAGCTAGAGAGACTCTCAAATATGGGCATGCTGTTGCAGTGACAGATGGAGATGTGGTAGAGGCATTTTGGACCAGCTACTGTCTTTGGGTCATATGCAGTGTGTCTGCCTCTCTACCAGATCAGGTTGGGTTAATGGGTATAAGGATGGACTTGGCAGCTGAGAGCACAGGAGTACCAAGGGGCTCCAGAGGGCCCGGTTCTGCAGCTGAACTTCTGTGCTTACAGCCAAAAGCCCTGCGTCTTTGCTGGGACTAGGGCTGGAGGGGAACCGACTTCCCTTTTCTTGCTTGCCAAGAGCCAAGTTCAGGTCCTTAGAGCTCTACAGGGCTCTCGCTCCAGCTGATGACTTCATGAACACCTAGTGTCGGGAGGAACACAGCTCCCTGCGCAGCTTTAAATGTTTGTGTTTCCCTGCATATGCTGATGACATCATTGCCACCTGAGGGCCTGAACTCTGGTCTTGGCAGGTAAAAGCCTTTCGGGTCACCTTACATTGGGGTTCTTGCTCTCGATGCATGTTTATGTAATGATTTCTAGATGGCTGTAATTAAATGACTGTAAAGCACCACCTAAAAAGCACCAGTAATAAATTCTTAATAGCTGATGCTATAACAAGCAGTTACAAAAAAATATATCGTAGCATGCAGATTGTTAACCGTGTCTGGGCCTGTTTAATGCACAGCTTTAAATAGTTACAATGCACACTATTAAAATGGCATGTAAAATTTGTAACTAGTAAATAAAAGGTCCAATTCAGCAACAAAATATACCCATGCTTCATTGGTGAGGAAGCCACAGAAAAGCTTGGGGTGGATGAGCTATCTCCTCTTATCTCTGTAATCTTTCTGGTGGTGCTACCTATCAGCCATGACTTCTGTAAAGCATACTCCATGTGCCCACCCCTGCCTGGTGCAGATTCTGTCCCTGCCTTTGTCCTGCCTCAGATATGTGGTTAGGATCCCATTTATATTACAAAAATGCAACTGTGTCCAGAAAAGCCTTGGTTTTGCATTTCATAAGGAAGGGGTGGGTCAGGGAAAATCCATTTAGGTGCCCATATTTTTCGCTTCCCTTTTATCCAGTCAAAGCTGCAGTGTAGGCAGTATCTCTTCAGAGATGATTTCCCGTGGCTAAAGAATAAAATAAATATACATGCAAGACCCAGAAAAATTAGCAAAATCAGCAGGTGGCCAGGTTTTGCACATTTGGTACAACATTGCTGCACATGAAAGGATGGCTGCTTCTGTCTAGCCGCTGTTAGGAACCACACACATGGTTGGTAAATACAAGTGTACTAACCAGCTGATGACAAGAGAATATTTTATACTACAGTTACAGACAAAAATGAGGCCACCCTGCCTCGGGGCCTGCCTGCTCATGTACATCCTGAAACAGTCAAGACCATCAGGTCTGAGCCCTGCTGGCTGGCCCACAGACTTGCTATGAAAAAATTTGACATTTTTGAGGCTTCTGAGGCCTGGCAACCCATAACATCAGTGGAAGCTGTGGTAAATTCAGCATATTTGAGAACCAGGATGGGTTGATTAAATTTCTTCCTTACATTTGAGTTGTGCTTTGCATCAGAAATGTTGCTGCTGATTTCCCTGGATGTCACACAGAGGAAAGTTCTACTTGAACAGAGGAGAGGTGTCACCATCCCTCTCCAGTTGGGACAGAAAATTTGGTACCAATGCAATACTCAGGGGAAAAACCCCAAAACAATCAGATGTTTTCCTCTTCCTTGTGCTGCTCAAAACAGTCCAATACAGACATTAATTTAGACAGTCTGCTCCTCAACATAGGCTCTGCATGGTCTCTTGAGAGTAAGTCCACCTAAATGGATTTTGCCAAGTCATGCCAAGTGGGTACCTTACCCTAAATATACAGCTGGGTTGAAGTTGTGGGTCTGGAAGCCTCTACTAAATTTGGAAGTGCTGTTCAGATTACATCCTCCAGCTGCTGGAGAGATTTTCTTACAAACAGTTGGCTCCTCAAATACCTCGTGTCTCCCTGGAAACTGCCTCTATCTCAGCTTTCAAGTCCAGCCAGTCCTACCTCAGTCATCGCTGTATTTGATTCATACCATCTATATCCCATAGCGCTCCTAACAATTGATAAATTATGGCTCCAGCGAGACTATCGGGTTAAACACCAAGGAAGAAAGAATGATGACAGTAATACTTGTCATTTGTGTGGAAATGTAGCAACACAAACCCCTCTCTCAAACATACGTTATCTTGGAGGAATCTTTCCAAGGGATAGGCTTTCTGAGAAATGTTTATGACTTCTGAATACACGATAGGCATGAACTTGACACGACCTACTTTGGCCAAGCCCTGGGCTTCAGCCTGGTCTTTTACCACTACAAATCAGTCTATCTGAAGTGCAGTCAGACTGATATCTTCACTGAGATGACAAGGTTACAGCATATACCAGCTCGAGAAAAAACAGGATGTAGAGGACTTTGTTCTCAGGATTTAAAAATTCAGAAATATTTTTACTAAAGCCAGAGGAAAATGGCCATGTTCTACTCACACACAAAAGCCAATACAATACCTGGGATGATTAAAATATTCAGTACATCATGCAAATGAGAGCTTTAACATCCTTGTATTATACTCAAATTACTCCTTTATCTTTGCATTGGAAAACGTGAGGAAAAGCAGAGGATATAAAGGTTTTCTACTAAATATCCTAGACACAAGAGTTGTTTTTTCTTCCTGACTTTCCACAGCATCATGCTGCAGGGTTTTGTGTCACCCCATCTCAGCCTTCACACCATCTCCTCAGCTTGATCTCGTACCAATGTAATGCTAAATTGTAAAATTATACTGACTCTTGAGTTTGTTCTTATTTAATTAAATACTATAGTGTTGGAGAAATTGGATAAAGGTGGCACATGTTTCCAAGGACTGAGACGCTGTCAAGGGATACCTGTCTCTAAAGGCCCTCTCCTCAGCACAGCACTGAACAGCACTAATTATGTTACGGATAAAGCTATAGTCACTGAATTAACTGAAAAAACACCAAAGCGTCCACAGTATATGCAGTCCACAGTGGCATTCAGTGCTGAGAAGAGAGGAAGTATCTCTCTCCAGACTATTTAGGCTCCCTGGGACCTCTCACAGGACCACTTTCCTTTCTTCCTGGGATAGTCTGTATATAGGAACGATTGACGCGGCTGCTCTTGTAGCCCAGCTGCAGCAAAGCCACTGATGGGTTTCCGGAAAGGCAGCTACAGATGCAGGCACGGTATGGTGACACGTACGGCCTGTGTCATACTTTAGATCACTCTAGATCATCAGAATGACCTTCTGTTCTGCGATAAGCCTCTTTAATTCTCCTCCTAGTCATAATTAAGGAAATTCTGTTACACAGTTCAGATACAATTACAGTTGTAGTACAAACCAATTCAAAATTTATCTAAATATAATGGTAAAATTTCTCCTACATGCTTGAATAATTACTGCAATACAACTCCAGTAGGGCAAAGATCAGGAACATTTCATACAAATATCATTCAGAAACCAGCATTTTAAAACTGTATTGCTCATTCATATGACACACATCACAGAAACTGATACACTACAAAAAGCGAATATAGAGGAATTGAGCTGAGAATCATTAAAAACATATTTTTAAAGTTAAGAACAACCACATTATTACATATAATCATTTTCCTTTCACACTAATGTGTTTTAATCTATTCATGCTCCTTATAAAACATTACATAAAATTTTAATCATAGCATTGTTTTCTTTAAATATCTGCATTTCAGTAAATGACACTTGCATGTATAAATTTAGTGAGTTAAAACATTAGACTGATGCTAGAACTGAGCAGTCATTTATTCAGAAAAAAATTGCCTTGTTTTCCTGTCTGTAAATTTTCTATGGAAAGCTATTATTTTTTTCAGTGTATTCATTATTCAACATATTAGTTGAATAGTCCTACAGAGACTTCTCTGCTTTTGAATCATTCACAGCCTGTTAGTTCCCATTATTTCACATTTGAAATTTGAACCCCAGTCCTTACTTTTTATTGGATATAGAGTTTACATGAACTGATGCTGTTCTCCCATTGAAAAAATGTGACCACAATGCAGATGGAATAAGTTTTGTACAAAGCTTCAGTAGTTCATGTCTGTGTTTTAACAGGAGTAAATTCCTTAGCTATAATACAAAATCAATGTAAGCACAAGCTAAAAGTCATCTTAGGATAATTCTAAAGAAGCACACCCGTCTTCTAAAGACCGTTCATTATTCCACAACTTTCGATATCCACTATGTGCATACACTACCTTCTCTTGCCAAGTCTACACAGTTATGTTCCCTTCTAGAAAGACAACTTTAAAAAAAAAAAAAAAATCTCGGAAGAAGCACCTTTCCTGAGGTGTGCTATACTTCAGAGTTATCTGCCCAGCTGTCACAGGGGTGGAGTTATGGACCTGGAAGGCACAGCTCCCAGAAGTGCTGTGTGACTGAGTTGCTGCTTGTCCCTCCCCATCTTAAGGGCAGCCTGAACGCCACAACGTTACCAGGACTTTTGGGCAGGGCCCTGTAATTCTTCGCTCCTGTGAGGCTTAGGAAAGCAAGGCTGACAGCAGCCTTCAGTCCTCTGAGGGTAGATAATATGAAAATAAAAGAATTTATAAGTGGAGAGGGCGAGAGGAAGGGATAAGTAAAGAAAAAAAATAAAACAGTTAAAAGCAACTTTATAAGAAGTGAGAAGTGCCCTAGAGTGGTCATTAGCCACACTGCAAGGAACGAGATACATCAAAAAAGGGGAACATTTGCTGCAGATATTATGAGGTGGGAATGATTGGAGGAGGCTGTTATTCTTGAAAGTATTTAATGAACTGGCAGATGGCCCTGTGGTCAGGACACAGGAAATGCAAGTCCCTGCAGACCTCCTGCGTGGGATCAGAGAAGTCCTGCTGGTGTTTGAGATCACCAGTGGGAGCCGGGCAGACCTGGCACAGTGGGCACTGGGGTGGCCAGTGTCAAAGAAGCTATCAAAATCAATGGGAGATGTCCGTTCCAGTATGGGAATTCCTCCATGCCTCCTCTTGCATAAAGCCATCCAAAATGGGCAAGAACATCTGCTTTTGTTTTCACAGTAAAAGCTGACGCTGGAGGAGATACGCACATTTGGGAGGGGAGCGCATTCCACAGTGGAGCTCTTTGTAATACAAACAATACAAGACCATCCTGGGAACATCATTATTTGGTGAAAACTTAGTGTATTCAAGAGGACAAGGCTGCCTGTGAAGGTGGCAGAAGGTGTACTGAAATAACAAAGGGCCCCTCTTGGCAGCTGGGTGGCAAAGCAAATCACCCAAAGTGCGTGGCAGAAGGGTGGCTTCTAGTCAATGTTCAGTGGCCTAACTCTGAGACAACAGTCACTGCTTCCCTCCTTCATTTCTGTAGACATTTCAGGGACTTAGTTGCTCCATTTCTCCTTCATCAAAACAACGAGATCCCAAAGCAGGCTAGTCCTCAGACTCTCTCTCTGTCTTTGTGCATGCAAAGATAAATAGTTTTAAACAAAATTACACGAAAATATGAAGTTGGAGCTCGTGAAATTACCTTGATGGGAAACTAGGAAAACCTTTGACCAGTAGTTAGTGTTTGGAAAGAAATTGTCAATGGAGGTGCTTGAACATGACTACAACCTATTTGTAAATGATAGATATGTTCAGCAGAAAGATGGAAGATTTCAGGTTTGCTGCCCTGGACTGTTCTACCCAAACCGACCCCTCTAATCATTTATGCAAAAGATGTTCAGTAGGCAGTGCCAGAGCAAGACTGACTCATTGACAACAACTTCACCCATGTCCTAGACAGATGCTTCTGTTCTAAAGCTGCACGAGTTGACAGGCTTCCTAATATCTCTGTAATGTAGATGCTTGACTGATTTTTAGAACATAGAAAAATATATATTTTTTAAATATTTTCTTAAAACAGAACTCTGTTAAAAATAGAATTTCCATTCCCCTCTTAAAAAAACATCCTCCCAACAGTTCAAATCTATAGCTAACACAGGGAACCACTATTTCAAAAGAAATGTGCCACATGGGAACAGAGTAATTCCAAAGATAAACTGATGCCTAAAGTAAGTGTTTCTGCTTGTAATTGAAGTAGTTACTTCAAGATTAGAAATAGAATAGCTCCTGGAGGGTGCAGAGAGGAGAGGAATGCAAATGAAATGACCTATTAAAAAAAAATTAATGCTCATATGAATGGCAGCTGGAATCACTATAACTTACTCATGCAGATTTTTTCTACCATGAACATTTGTCATGAGGACAAGTATGGCTGGTAACTACCACCAGAAAGAACCAAAATACTCCTTACAGAGTTTCCCCTGTTGAAGCTGACAATTAAGAGCTAACCAGTAAACAAGATTTTGCATGACCGGTTCTATTCAGTTTGTTGAGCAAATTATAAAAGACAAATTGGATAAAGTATATATAAGGAAGTCCTAGTTACATGGTTAAAGAAAAAGGTCAGCATACCAAATTAGTAACTTGTTTCTATACCCACTGAGTAGCTACCTCTATACAATAAATTTTCTGTAGCATTACCTCTTTCCATTCAAAAGCAGAACTCTCGTGCTGGCATATTGAGGACTGGGCTGTTTCACTGTGGTAATAATAGTGTCTAGAATTCCGGACAGTAGTATGAACTTTCCCACTTCCTATGAAAAAAACGTTTAAAAATATTATCATGAAGTTTTAATCAACTGTTTGACATACCTAGAAAGAAAGGTTGAGTAGTCAGGTCAAAATAAGCCTACTAAGGCCCTCAGCCTAGTAGTTTGCAAAAGCTTTAGTTTCCAATTTGCCGTAATAATATAAAAGCTTATTTTAGAAGCACAGGCTTTGAAATCATTGTCTGAACAACAACACGGGACTATGAGAGCCACTGGACTGTCATTGTTTAGAATGCAGTGGTATTCCCAAGTCCAGTCACGGTCCCTGCTGTGATAAGCATATAAACACCCAAGAGAAAGACAGTATCTGCCCCAAAAAGCTTACTGCTGTAACCGTGGGCCAGCTTTGTGAGGGGGTAAGGGAAGGTGAGGGGAAGAGAGGGTGACCTCAGAAATGCCTCTGGCTGGTGGTGAATGTCTGCCCTCCACCTTTCAGGATGGCCTGGGACTCCCTGTGCGGCAGGGACTTACTGCGCCCCAAGATCAGAAGTGCCTCAAGCCGGACACCTGGCAGCCAGGGCAGAGCCCAAACACCCTCCCTGGAGGAGCTGCGGCGCCTGCTCTGGACACGCGCGCACCCCACGGGGCACGTGGATGAAGTCTGGCCAAACCTTTACGTGGGAGACCTGTAAGAGAGAGGGAAGGGTTGAAGGTGTTAATGCAACTCTTAGCCCCCACCCTATTTCCCCCCAGATCTTCCACTCTATTTAAAAAAAGAGAGCTAGGCACTAATTTGTGGACCCCTCTAAGTGTGGAGCAAGGCTGAACTGTGCATAGGATGCTGTAGCATAGAGAAAAGGCATCCTAAGTATCCAAAAAGAATATTCCCCCTCCTGATTTCTCCTCCTGCAGGAGTCCCACGCTGCAAGAGCCTGGCGGGGCCATGGCATCAGTACTGCAGGCAGTCACGCCAGAGCTAGGTAAAACAGATATTGTCAGATGGCATCAGTCCCCTGAACTGATGGATGCTCAGCAGAGGTGACTTGTTAAGAAAGCAAACCAGAAAACTCTTGGCTCGTGCAGAAATATCACCACCACCATGACCTGTTTATTTTTCATCAGTCAAGAAGAAGAACTTAAACTGATGTTTGGGAGAAAAATGCAGGAAATGTAAAAGCCAGTTTCTTAATGAGTCACTTCTGTCTTGAAGCATTTTGGTGGACAATTTGGACCTGATCAGCCTGTCAGAAAACAGCCACTACAACTTCAGGTGGTTTTAACAAATGGCACCACCAGCAGCATGTTCTACCCCACATTGTAATGCAGCAGGCGAATATAACCCACCATCCTTCTTGCAGGTACGTCGCTCGTGACAAAGCGCAGCTGAGTCGAATGGGCATCTCCCATGTTGTGAATGCTGCTGCTGGGCGATTTCACATCAACACTGGACCCAAGTTCTACAAAGACCTGCCTGTGGATTACTACGCAGTAGAAGCAGAGGACAACCCAAACTTTGATCTCAGCATTTACTTCTACCCAGTTGCTCAATACATAAGAGCAGCACTGAATTCCCCAAGAGGTAACTAGACCATCTGTGCATGTTGCATATCTTATGCATAGGAGACAAGTAGGGCAAGTTATCAAATAGTATTTGGCATAAACCAACCACATGCAGATGTGCGTAAGAATGGAGATACCCAAACCGAGTAGTGTCACACCTGCCTCCTGAACTCCCAGAGTGAGTGGGAGTTACCCTGTTCCCCTGGAACAGGCAAGGATGCACTGAACAAGCTTTCAAAGGGGTTTTCCCTCTGCCTAGTGCTATTCATTAGCAAAAGACAAAACAGCAAGTATTCTTTATTACCTACAGGGACACACTGACCTGAGAAGAGGCACATACACTTGATCTTTCCAAATTAGTGATAGGGTTTAAAATAAAAGCTGGGATGGTGTAAAAAGACAAGGGCAAGCATCATATCTGAATAAGAAGAATCAACTATATTCCTACAATCTGTGCAAGTCCTACAAACACAAGATAAGGAAGAACTTGCTGGGAAGCAGTTCTGAAGAAGAGAACCTAAGCAACACCACCAGCCAGGAGATAATATCACGCTGTTGGTAGAAAGAGTATAACCTTGAAATAGGAAGATAACCCACAAAATCCTTGGACTTGCTAAACACAGGCCAGGTACATTGCCAGAAGCCTGGGGCTCGTGGGGGATCATTACCATTAAGGACAAACCTTCACAAAAGCAAGTCTCCACTGTGCCACGAAACTGTACAAGTACCCACTCAAAAGTGATTTATTAAGAGAACAGTTATACACTCAGCAAACGGTTTTGCTTGCACCATGGTGAGCTTTAATATCAATGAGGGTCCTAAAATACTAACTACCCAGCTTAATCATATGCAGCTAGTAGATCTGATCCACACCATACAAGCTAGGAAAGGCAGACACAGTAACTGAAAATAGCATACCTCTGTGCTAGATACCTCAGCGTTTACTGGTGTTTGGAGGGCTTGATCTGTCCCATTAGGAAGTATTTGCCTTTGTGCAACTGAGGGCTGCATTTGGATTTCAAAACCACTAACATACTTGGGGAATTTGGATCTGCACCCATTTCTATTACAGCATACGCTATTTGCAATTGAATCATTATCGGTGGTGCTCCAGAGAAAGGTAAGATACAAAGTTTTTTCATGCATGTGTAAAAAAACCTAAAGCTCCAAATGAATTGACAAAAGACAGAAAACAACAGATGAATCGTGGTGGCCACAAAAGCAAACAAAACCAATGCTTTGCAAGGTCCATTCCCAAATACTGAAAGTTATGAATGCAGAACAAGTTAGGGCTCAAGGCAAACACAATGAACTTATCGTGTCTAGAGTGCATATTTATCCCTACTCCCATGATTTTAGATATTGCTTTACTGAACTCCATATGGAAGCAGTGTTCTGGGAATGGAGACAAGGTGAAATTCAATCATATACAGTCCAGCTGTTTCTGACATTCATCATTTTAAGGAAAGTGCAACAGTTTAGAAAATATATAAACAAGATGTTCTGGAAGCATAATTTCCTGAGGTACAGAAATTTAGCAGCTAAATGCCCATGACCTGTGCAGGGATGAGACAGGGAGGGGATTGTTACTCCCATCATTTAGAAGAAGAGAAAAACCAGCATTTATTATAAGCAGTGATGCTGAACAAAAAATTATACAAGGTGACAAAAGGCCTGTTCATATTAAATTCAGGATATAACGAGGTACTTCTGTTTGATTGAGAAGTCATTTAAGACTGCTGCTTAACTATTACAAGCAAATTCAACATCTTTTTTTTTAATGGAATTAAATTATCTTTTCCACCTGGGAGGATAAGTCAAAGTTAAGACTATATGAACCACAAACATATGTAAAACTCTGAATCAAATTCTCATTAGAATTAAGTAAGAACTGTTACTCCTATCATGCTTGAAGAAAAATTCCGATGCTTTACAGCAGCAGTCCAGAAAACAGCATGGACAGGTTTATTCCAGATTTCTACCTTAGCTGAACAGAATACATCTTTGGTGATGTAAGGAATTTATTTTTCAGGCAATTTCTTCAAACGTGGATGCCAAAGCATGAGCAAAAGGAAGTGGGGGAGCGTGTACTCACATGCTCCTAATTGCGAGCTATTCCTGTCACAGTGGTCAATGGCCGCATCACACCCTGAACGACTTCCTTCATCATCTTTGTCATAAAGATTAAGAAATACATGCACTACTATTGCAACCATGCCATATAAGCATTATTTTATGAACCCTGCTTCCTTGGCTGCCTTTCCTTTGGCATAGCCCTGCTGTTCCTTTGCCCATGTAACAGAGCTGTTTGGGAAGGCTCAGTCAAGAGCAAGCAGATGCACGATCTGCCCACTTCTCTGCAAGGAAAAACATGGTGTCAGGGAAGTACTGGCCTTCTCCCACATGCTCATGCTCAAGGGGCAACACCTCAAACATCAATCTTGCCCTTATGTATGGCCATCTGTACAATCTGCATTTTTCTGGAGTACAGCTAAACCTAAGCGAAAATCAGCAGGGTTTGGCAAACTCTAGCAGAAGAGATAAGGAGAGAGAACTTGAAAGCACGCCACGAAAACTATTAAACTAACACTGTGCAGAAAGAAAGATTCCCAAGTAGAGAGCTTCTCCTTTTATTGACCTCCTAACACATTTAAAACAGGCAGGTTAAAATCACCCATTAACTTCCTGAAATGGCAAACCCTCTCAAAGGCGTTTCCCTTCTTTCACTTCACTGGAGCGAATGAAAAACCAGGCTCCCTCTCCTGCCTCCTTCTTGGTGGTGGTGGTGGTTATGAAAGAAGCTTGACTTAGGAGAAAAGGTTGCATACATCAGTTTGACCTCCCACTGTCCACCAGATGACAGCCCTTACCTGTTCCGGGAGGCATGGGGAGAAGGGACACGCCACCATTTAAAGCTCTCTGTAGGCTTCTTGCTATTTTCAGCTGTGACAAAATAGACACCTGATTAATCAAAAAATAGACAGTTGATTCTGCACCTAGCTACAGAACAGTGGCTAAAACGTAACAGGAGATGAGAAAACTGTGGTGGAGTGGGAAGAGCCCATGGGGCCCACTAGCCCAGCTGAGCTCTCCTCCTGGTAAGCAGCAGAATTCTGCTGGATTCAATGGAACGAGGGCAGCTGGGGCATTCACTCCTGGTGACAGATCTGGAGCCTGGTCTTAAGCCAAATTGAATCCATCCTGCAAGAAAGCAAGGGCTAGTTCAGGACATTTAGCTCAGTTAATGATGAGTAGCAAAAGGACAATAAGATATTATGTGTTTTAATGACTGATTTGTTCAACAACATTGAATTTCCCAACTTGAATTTGGCCAACAAAGTTGAATGTGCAAATTTTATCCCTAGTGCAAACCCTTTGATGTCAGTAGAGTTACAGCAGGCATGAGCTGGATATAATATCCATAATCCGTTGTTAAAAACCAAGTGTTATTGTTCTGCACAAATCCCAGCCAGATGAGAGTTATTGTCTGCCTCTGCAAAAAGTAGCTTGAGATGTGCGGTGCAACATTTCAAATAAGGATTGCAAGATTTAATAATGCCAGAAGCTAAGTGCCCCCACTTCTCCTCAGTTAATCCCATTATTCCTAAGGGATCCCATTACATGCTCGGAGAGAAGGTTGCAACATGGCCCGCTAATGTAGGATCAGTCCAACTTCTCTTTGCGCTGTATGTTAAAACAAATGGGGGTGGGGAAGGCAGAGTTGAAGGATGCCGGCTTGTGGCATGGATTCTGTGGTACAGAAGATCTAGTTATGACCTCCTTGCCCATCCCATGACAGGGACATGCACCACGACTGCCCCTGTGAACGCTGCTTTCCTAGGCTGTGGTCCAGCAGCCGCATGGGAATCTGAGCCTCGGCGCTGGGACGGTGCATCTCGGCTGCCTCCCGTGAAAGGCTAACGCAACACGCTGTTATCAAGCCCGCTGCAGTCAGCCCACATGGTGCAGACACGCTTCGGGCGCTAGTCAAATGCAGTATATCATGGTGGGTTCGGAGTGTCACTTAACCCATTTACAGCTACTGCTAAGAAACAAGGGTCTAAGCCTGTAAACGGAACCAAATAGCAACACAGCTTTTGTTTCCTGACTCAAGTTTAACATTCTATTTGTTTGCTACAAATAATCACATAGTAAATTCAAATCTGCTTTCATTAGAGCAATTTTATGTTAATTAAATCATTTTACATGACTGATTTATCTGCAACAAACAGTCATTTTATTGTCAGTGTACTGGCATTTATCATAACCTTTGTGTGTACTGAAACAAAGGCTAACAATGTGGAATAGACATTACACATGTAAAAGAGATAATATACCTGCATCCTCATGGGAACGAGTGTATTAGAGAACCATGCAGATTAGGTCCAAGGTCAATAGTTGGGGCTTGCCTAGGTTTTTGCTGAGGCACCTTCTAGATCTAGTTGCTGATCTAGGAGGACTCTCTTTGGAAGTGCAGATAAGCCAGGGAAGAAAATTCAGTGTACTCTTACTCGCCGCCACCTCCTCCTCTCAGACACAGAGTTAGATATACAATGGTAGAGAGAGAGCCTGCACAAGCAGGAACGTGGAATTTGTTCTGCTTTCTGTACCCCAAAACAAAAACATATCGGGCAATATTTAATAGCAGCATCCACACCTGTGCTCAGCTTCGTCTTCAGTTCCAGACTGCAGGTAGGGCTGAGCATTTTCCAAGGCAGAAGCCTCCATCTGGGTGGAAAAAAAATGGACCCAGGAACAATTTTATAGAAATTAGGTTCAGAACAGCAAGTCTTCTGTCCCCCCATCCAATTTCTGGCCAAATTTCGATTGAATTTCAAAATATTTAGTAATTCAAACTCAAATCCAATGTCAAGGCCATCTCTTTTTAGTTGTTTTGGGTTTTTTTTTCTCCCTCCTGGTGCAGTTCAAACCATAAATAAAATTTCTTTGTATTTTAGTTGTAGAGTGCTGGCAGCTTAGAAGTTTTCAGACCAAAAAAAAGAAAGTAGTTCTGGTTCCGACAAAATTTTTCAGAACATGTTGTTCCTTGGCTTCTGTTTTCTGGGGTGTGCATTAGGGTGTGTGTCTGGATTTCGCCAGTCCCTGCCACTACGTTGCAGCCAGGCCTACTGCAAACTACTGAAACATGGATTTTCCAACGACCTTTTGGACTTAGCCCTATTCGCAGTATTTCTCAAAGGGAAATTGTGTTCCTGACTCCTTTACGTGACTTTGAAAATCTCAGACCTGGATTATTTGAGTCTGGAGTGCCTCCTCTGCGGAAGAAAATCCAGCATACATATCCCGCAAGGTTGGTGTGAAGGCTAATGATAGTGCAGCACATGGAAAAAAAAAAAAAGTCTAGTGAAAAATCAAGTTAGCATTATTTTTTAGCAGGGCCACAAAGCATTTCTCCACATTCCCATAAAAAGTAGGACTTCACTTCCAAGAATCCCCATGGAGTTAATGGACTTGACAGGTGTAATGTAACTTGAATAATGGCATCAGTATCTCAATAAATTCTGTGAAGCTGTATCTGAATGGGGAAACACAAAGAGAAATCACTTGATCTTCTAATTCTGCAAAACTGCCATTACATTGGAAAGACTTCTTCCTTCCCTCAAAGGTTTTGTTGCTCAGTCCAAGTCTGCTGTCACCAGAGCTGTTTTCACCACTTCCTTGGAGACTGTATTTGTCCCTTTATTTCTGCTGAAGACACATCTATCTTTAGGGCTGAGCTCAGATTTCTCATGCCAGGATAATGAAAGGTGGCTGTGTCACGTACGTTGTGGAATTCAACACTTCTCTCAACCTGTTGGCCAGAGCAGGTTTTAACAACACATGCTTGCACTCTCTGAGCATGCGGCTATGCCATCACGATTAGTCAGAACTGGAACGGTTGCTAAATAAATACTCTGTCACAAACAAAATGGGATTTAAGATTAAAAGCTGTGCACAAAGTACCCAGAATTAACACCCAGGGAAATGGGGGCAATCAGTCTGAGGTCTTTGGCTGGATCTAGGCTCATCATCCAACAAGGATATTTTTGTCTCACTTACTGGTAATAGAGAAATTAAGATGCTGTGAACACAAACAAAACAAGGAACTAGCCTTGAAAAGCTGTCCATTCTTTCTACCCTTCCTTACATTTTACAGAGAAGCAGCATCTGAGATACTTTATTCCATGTCCAAGGAAAAAAAAAAAAAAAGCAACATGGGATTATTTTTGCTTGTTTTAATCTTTTTCTGGATATAAATTGTCATGTTGTTAAATCACATTTTGTACAGCTATACACTTAGTAAACAAGGGACTACAAATGTGACAGTGTAAAAAAATTAAAATATAAAAAAATGCAGAAAATATTTTGTTCCAAACCTGTGAAGATTTCCATTGAAGAAGTGTTTGGGAATTTTCATGGTTTTTTTTTTTTAGCTGCTTTAGGGGGAGACAGAGCTCTCCATTAGATGGTCAGAAGTTCAAATCTGATTCTAATCACTGGTTCCTTAAATAATGCCCAATTACCGAGCCACCGTCTCTGTGAAAAGACTAGACCTGACGGCAGCAAAGGACAAGAGAGTTTGAAAATTTTCAGGCATGGCTATAATCAAGTCAACAAGAGAACATTTTTTTTTCCAATTAAAAATTTCTCATTGAATCATACCATTTTTGTGAAAGTTGAAGCACTTTACAATATTTACAAGATGCAGGTTTTCAGGTTCCAGAATGAGCTCCTTGTTCACATCCAAAGGGAAAGGACTACAAACCTGAATTTTTCCATCTGAAAGCAATCCTTCTGACAAAATTTCCTTTAATTTCACATAAGACCATTTAAAAAAAAAAAGTTTATCTCCTTCTAGCATGGGTCAAAGACACACATTAGAAACCTGGGAAGCAGTCATGACACAGAATTGCATTTCTCAGGCTGCTTCCGTTAGTCATCACAGCAGAAAAACCAAAAGCAGAGCAGAGGGAAGGAGGAGCTATACTCCTAGATCCCTGAAAGGTCTTCCCTGAGGCTCACTTACAGCAACATGGAAGGACTCATGATATTACTCTTAATGGACTCTTAGTGAAGATGCAGATGTCATATTTAAATCCCTGGGAAACTCAAAACATTTAATAAATTGTTTTTCTAGTGATCACCTAATACAGAAGAGAAGATAAAGGCATTAGGGAAGGATAGTGACTATAGATGTACAGGGTAGGCTATAGAAATAAAAAAAACCCATAAGTAAGTTGGTGCAGATGGCATATACAAACAGGAGCTGTTCTTAATGGTAACACCCATTTTCTCACACACTTCCAACAAGGTCTGGGCAGCAGTCAGCACCCTCAGAAAGCATTAGTGCCCTAAGCAAAGAAGAAAAAAAGAGCTTGTGGAAAACCAGGAGTGTTCCAGTAACAGCAGTGAGCACTCCTGAGCGTCGCACATTTGAAATCCCAAGTTTGCAGGCCCTCTGGTAGTAAGTAACCTGCTTCCCATAGCACAGCCTTCAAGCATGAAGACTTGAAGCAAGTACATCACTCCCCAAGCCACATGTGAGCAAGCAGGGACAGCATGGATGGCAGGCTGGGCAGGAGGGCTAAGGGCCATCAGGCTGGCAAGCATGGATCCTGGAATAGAATTATGAATTTTCTGTCCCCAGCCATTAAAAACCCCACTGTTCCCCAACCAGCACTGCACCAGGTCTGCTCTGCAGGGCTGAGCACACCTGCTTGCTCAGCCCCAGTATCAGCACTGCTTCCATATCTGCTCCAGCATGATAACCTCTGCCATTCGGCCTCCTAGCATAACTGCATCTCTCTCTCCTTTTTCCAGGCAAAGTACTAGTTCACTGTGCAATGGGAATCAGTCGATCTGCAACTCTTGTCCTCGCTTTCTTAATGATCTGTGAAGATATGTCCCTCACTGATGCAATTCAGACTGTGCGCTCACACAGAGGGATCTGCCCCAACTCCGGCTTCCTCAAGCAGCTTCGGGAGCTGGACCTCCAGTTAGGAAGGGGGAAAGGCAGAGGAGCAGAGGCCTGCTAGTGCCTGGCACCGGACCAAGAGATGCTGCTCTCACCGAAGGCAGTGCAAGGATGCTGTCAGGACTGCTCTGCAGTTGCACTGAGAAACTCCTTGGGAAACGGCTGAGCATGAGCAAGCTGGTAGGAATTCAGTATGTATTTTTTGGATAAGCCCACTAATTGGAAAGAAAATGAAATAAAGGAGGATTCAAACCAGCAGTTTAGCCCACCTGGGCCTGTTTATTTAACTACCTGTTGGGCAGGGCATAGGGAGCAGTTGGGTTTTCATGCAGAATTAAAAGGCAGCACAGCCGACTTGAAAAAAGACTTTTTACTTGCTTATAATTGCATTTATATGGCAAGAGGGAAAATGGCTGAACTAGTAAAAAGAAAAAGAAAGCATGAGGGTTTTAAGCAAATCTTTAACATTTCACATCCAGCTGGCATACGGCAAGACTTCAGGTTTTGCAAGCTGACATGCTCCTTTAGTCTGACATGGTGACATGAGCCGGGATCCAGCTCAGACATTGGGCTCCCCCTCTTATAAGCCATGGAGGCTCCTGCCAGGATCTTCACAACTCCTTTTAGCTTCAAGTCTATGGCAAATACTCAGAACTTAAAAAGAACATGAAATCATGAGGAGCCAATACTGGAAGTCCCAGCCAGATGCTGCACCCTGGGGCATGGCTATCAACAGCCTCACTGCTCATCACAGGGAAGGAAGGTGTCCCCTGGCACACGTTAAGCAAGAGGCACACTCAGGGCACACTGCCCACTGGTGCACTGCAGGCCAGCAGCAGTGCCAGACAGAAGCAGTCTCCTCTTGGCTTGCAACCCAACGCTCCAAATCACATTCCTTAAATTTCCCTGTTTTAACACAAAGCCAGAACCTAGTGTCATCGTGTCAGAGCAAAAATGAGCAATGCCTCTAACAAATCCAAAGCAGCAGCTCTACATTTCGATTAGTCTTTTACGCCCAATTGGCCACATTTAATCTTGTGAAGAACTCGAAGCAGATATTTGCTTCAGTGCAATTACAGCCACATACAGAACATTGGCAAATGCAAACAATATAGAATTTCCACTTGACGGCAGATTAATTTGGTGTGATGTTTTCCCTTGAGAGGTCTTAAAGGCTTGCAGTTCTGAAAGTACCCTACAGTTTGTATTTATAGCACTATGGATGTTGAATAGAAAGAGAAAGGCATATACTCGTTCTGAACTGAGGTTTCTTTTGCCTCCATACATTAAAAAAAATTAACTGAGCATAGCACACTTCCACTGCATTTCTCATAATGCAATATGGAAACATGATTTCCCTGCAGAGCCTATAGAGAAATTCAGGTGGTGTTTCCACTTTTATAAATATAGAAAGTAAAACACAAGCAATGCTACAGATTAATTTCCTCTCAGGGAACAGAGAGATGGGTCTTCCCTCCAGAAAGGGTCCCATGTAAGCGGCCAGAAGGGAGGTCATAGCTAATGATGGAAAAATCAGTGAAGTTATAGCTTTCACAGGCCTCTTACTGGCTGCCACAGCGAGAAGATTAGATTTCAGTGAGCATGGTGGCTGAACCACTCCTGGCACTTGGATCGCCTCCACCTCGGTCTGTCTGGGGATCCTTTTTTATTGCAGACCATACTGAAGCTGTTTTGTGAGTAGTCTTTTAGTTGCCTTACTAACCACTCCCTTCAAGTCTCTGCAACTCAGCCTATGCCAAGCCAAATGGCACTGTATTAAAGCACAAGGGGCGTATGAAACACAACGGCCAAAATAGTGCATTGAGCCCATCAGGATAGGTCATAATTCCCAGCACGTTGCACATCTGGAAGCATCTGTGGTTGCAGGGCAGAATTTAAAGTGAACAGCTTCTCGGAGTGACTGAGCCTAAATTTACCCCAGCTGGGGCCTGTTGGCCATTGCCGGACTATTTCAGCTAGCCAGGGAGGGCCATAGATTCCCCTGCCATGCATGACTTGCAGCTGGGAGCAGTAAGTCCAGTTGGAGCTGCAGCCCACCAGGAAAGCCAAGGCACTGGCAGAGCAGGGCTGCTGGCTGGATGTCACTGTGACAGGTGTAGAGTGGAAGCTTCCTCTTCAACCTGGAAAAAAACCCAGTCAAATGATGAAGAACGAGAGATCAAAAACACTGACCCAAAGACAATAAAGTAGCTATCCAACTCCAGGACAAAAAAAGTCCCTTTCTAGAAGAGCCTGAGCTGGTTCCTGCGCTTTGCATTGCTGTCAAGTTCAGACAGTGGGAGGCGGGTCCCCTCCTCTCCTCGCAGTTTCACCACCCTTCCACAGATGCCAGTGCCTGAGCCCACCATTACCTTCCCTCTGTGCAAGGAACTGCAGCACCATGGAGGTGGCCTGGCAGGGGCACAGGTGCAGGCACAGGAGCTGACGACAATTAAGCAGTCCTAATCTCTGACCCACATGTGTTGCACACTGAGGTGGCTTATTGCCCCTGTGCTTAGTTAGGCAAAAGTCTCTTAAAATTACAGCTAGAATCAAGACAAAGGAAATGAAAACAATATTGGGGGTGGTTCCAGGTATATCTTGTACTACAATTGCGAGATCCAGAGCTGCTGACTCTTTGCAAGCCACCAGCTCAGCCCGAGAAACAACAAAGAATTTCTTTCCACCACAGCCATCCTTGCTAACAACAAGACCTTTGCTCCTGGCATGCAGCTGCCAATTTTGCTGCTGCTGAATCAAGTGGAAGACCCACTCACTCCCCTGCAGGTGTAGTGCCTCTGCAGTGCCAGCTGTAATCACACTTGCCCAGTGCCCCACCTAAATATAACCTGGCAAAAGCAACGTCAGCTGAGACTGCAGGCGGAGTGGAAGTGATCAGAATGGCAGATTCAGACATATTAATAGACAGAACAGCGTTGAAGCTACAATCTTGTCCGCACCTACATCCTACCCAATGCAGAGCAAATGCTAAGGTTTATTTACAAACACTTATTCATTCTGCATGCTTATGAAGGAGTGACCTCCAGCACTGTGGTGGAGCTGGTGTACTTCCCACACATAAGCCTGCGAGGGAGGATGGGCATCTTAGCCCCTTTTCACAGACAAGGCACCTGGAGTTTGCCTGAGCTGCAGCAGGATGGTTGGGGAAAAGCACAACAGGAATGCTCTCCAGCCTCCAGAATTGGAACGAAAGTGTGAGAATAGTTTTCTCACAGAAGATATCTTGCCTTCACCAGCTTTTCCTCCCAGACTTTCAGCAATGATAAATACAGAGAATATTGCTGCGGGCATGTCTGCACTGCGTTATTTATCCTTTGGATTTGCACCTTGGGTTTTATTTGTAAAAGGAAAGTGGGACCATAAATCTGCTCTGCAAGGAGCCAAGGGAAGAGACGATAGAATTTTTCAACAAGTTGCACGGAAAGAGGTGATGCCAAGGACAGGTTTCCCATGGAAAGAAATGCCAGCCAGGATATTGCCCAGGTACACACCATGTATAGTGGCAACAGCTAAGAGCATCAGCCTTTTTCTTGCAGGTGAATTAATTCATTCCTCCTTGCACAGGTAGCTTTGGGGTTGCTGCAGCAAGGATGGACCTCCTATGGGACCTTCTTAATTCATAGCTTTTGTCCTTTTTCTCTTACAAAAAAAATAATAATCTGAACTGGGACCAGAATAGACCACAAAGCTGAAAAACTAAGTGTGACCAAGACTAACTTTTCAGGGTTGAGTACCAAGCCACTGGACAAGCCTAAGTTGACGACATTCCAGAGTAACCATTTTGTTCATGGCCTTCAGCATACACACAACAGCTCTTGGGGTACAGAGCCTTAAGTAACACACAGCACCTGTAGGCAAGGATGGAGGCAAGCAGTCTAACAGGCAGGTCCCCTGGTTCTGCATTACACTGGCCTGTTCCACTTTAGCCAGTGGCTCCCACTTCTGCTTTAACTTTGGCATGGCCCACCAAGACCAGGTGACTTTCTTCTGATAATGCTGGTGTCTAGATCAGATCTGCCCAGCCTCTGCCAGCCTCTCCAGAATTGCAAAGCACTGTCAAGTCCAGTTGCCAGACGTTATCCTCCTCCTGTTATTCTTTGTCTTGTATTTTCCTGATAATGAGGCTGAGCTATGTGTTACTGTGGAGAGGGCCTTCAAAATAGCTTGTGCTTTGCAAATTTTCTTCATAGTCTAAGGTTCAAAGGGTATATGCAGCTCCTGAAGCCAAGTCAAACAGGAATCTAGGGCCTGCGAGGCTTTGAACAGTTAAGTTTTCTTTAGGCTACAATTATTTTGCTTAGAAACTAGACCCTTGATCTGTTGCAGGAGGCTGCAGTTTAATAAAGTCAAACAATTTGCTCTTTGCAATGAACTATTTGCAGTACAAGTATCATTGAGTTACACTACTCCCCCTCACTGCTGCCTCCTGGAACTTTGTCTGTTTATATACAGAAAGCACTCTCGGGAAGCACTCCTAAAAATATCCAGCAATGTTAGCTGAGGATCTGGCTCTGTCTCTCCTCCTCCTGCTTCTGCCTCCATAACATCCTTCCATCATCTTCATGCTCAACAACCCTGGCTGTCCAAGCAACCTTATTCCTGTCTCACCCTCTACAAAATCTTCCTTTTCCTTCCTCCTCTGCCAGTAGCCATTCTCCACCCTGTTACAAAGCAACTTCCATGATGTTGCCACGCCAAGTTCCATCTAGTGTTTTCTCACTTGATCACTAAATTACAGTGAAGCCCACATTGTCTTCATCAAATCCCTGAGTACACCTACACGGGTCTGCTCACTTTTCAGACAATAAGAAGGTGCCAAGTCGGGGCAAAAATAGTACCAGAAAAAGAATAACATCTTCTACTTTACTTTATAAAAGGGCATTTGAAGACTGCAAAACGAGACGCAGTACTCTGCACAGACTAACTTTTGAAACCACTCTCAGGCAAGTTACCCTGGAGACAAAGCATCTCCCAGTGGAAATACCACTGTAAATCAAAATATTTTCACAGTAGTACTAATAGAAAATCTGCACAGCAAAAATCCAGCCAGCTGACAAAAACATCAGTTATTAAACTTCAGGTAAAATTCAAAAGCAGGTCTGGGATTCAGCTCACACTTCTGATCTGTCTGTTGCCCAAGATGCAGGCAGAGCCTCCCCTCACACAAAATGCCACTTGTCAAGGGATAGGGTCTTCCAGTTGCTGCAGTCTGATCCTGCTTGTTGCAAATCTTCATGACCACAAAGATCTTCCAGTGCATTCAGTAGGCACCTAGCACAGACCAAGATTCATAGCAGCACAAAGGATCTTTGGTCCTTCAGTCTGTCCACATATCACCAATTGACTTGAATGTCTCTCCTCTGTAAGCGTTCAGCAGACAGACCCTAAAAATGAAAGTTCAACAACTCCGCTGTTGTAGTAGACAAGACCTACCCTTGTGGTTATTCCCAGTGTAAAACTCTTCTGAAAGGCAGTTACTGCTCTACAAACCCCTTTCTATGAAAACAAGGCATCTAATTCATTTAATTCCTCTTAATTCAATAATAATTATAAGTCATCAATTCATCTAACGTTAAATATCAACAATAAAAATTTACAACCAAAATGATTTGTCAAAGCGCTTAAGACTGTTTTTGAGAACCAAGAGTTCTTAGACAAAAATTCCCAAAACTCAGGAAGCACAGAACTGTAAGAAGTGAGACACTGATAATTTTTGTACCAAAAACATTTAGGTTGCTTACAATAAATAAATAAATAAATAAATAAACAAACAAACAAACAAACAAACAAACCAGTCCTTTACAAAACCCCCAACCATCATTGGAAAACCATCAGCCAGCAAAGAGCAAGCAAGGAATTATTTGCTCAGCTCTGGGGACAATTGGCTGTTACTAGAGTTATTCTGACACATTGTTTTGGAGAACATCTGTTTCCACTCCGACTCCTTTAACTTTCAGATGTGAAAAACAAAAGCTCATTTTCATGCCATGTCTCCCATCTTCAGTTGGCAACAGTTGCGTGATTATGAAGTTATTGTTATGCTGGATGATCTGTTTGTCAGTTTATATTTTCCTATCATTATCTATTTTTAGCTGCTCATTAGTATTACTTGGAGCCTCTCCTATAAACCTTAAACATTTATAGCACATCTCCACAATTCATCAAATGGAGCCAACCTCCAAGGAAAGGAAACCCAAACCACTTCCCCCTGCTCAGCTGAATGAGATTCAGATCCTTGTCTTTTAAACTTCAAACTCAACATTTTCCCATCTGCTCTTTATACACAACAGCCCTTTTGCTCCACACCAATATTTTATTCTCCATTCATAACTTTTTACTTCCCTCCAGAGGTTTCCTGATGCTTTTAGTCTGCTGGACTCATAGAAGACTTGGATTTTGGAGGGTTCCCCCCCCACTCCACTGAAGGAGAAAAATAATCATTCAGCAATGAATGGCTACTTTTCATTACTCATTCACAAGAGAGACACAGCAGGATCCCAGGGCTGGACTCAAAGACACTTTTCTTTGCCATTCTCACAAGAGGAAAATAGCATTTTATCAGAGACTATTCAAACTAAGGATATTTGGAAAATTAAATTTACTTTTTACTCTCTGTTTTATTCATTGACTTGCATTTCTAATCCTCTGTGTGTGCATGTATAACTATCAATCAGCTGCACAATTTTTGCAGCTATGACCACGCCTGCAGTACCAGTACATGTGATTTGGCCAGGTCACCCATTCAGGGAATGTTTCTAAAGGGTTCAGTCTGTAACGGCCAACGACAAGATGATGTCAAGACATAATAACCAGATGAAGTTGCCTGGCCAAGAATTTTGCAGAAGAGAAATCTCCATTTGTGAAGAAACGCCAGCCCCTGCCAGGCAGGGGTCGGCTGCTGGCCGAGGTCATGCAGCAGCTCCTGGCTGGTGGGACCAAATACTGCCACAGGCCAGGGCAGATCGCTTTCTCCTCCTCAGCCATCCTGGGGAAATCCCAGCCTTGCACACTCTGCACATTTGAAGGCTAAGCAACACATTTCTCAGATGCAGCTGTTAATTGTCTGTATGTAATTAGCTGATACCCGACTGGAACACACGACTGATTAAAAATCAGACTGACCATCTTTTTCATTTCCTACATCTATGAATTAATCAAAGGGGACATCATATAACAAGAAATGAAAACTGTACCAAGGAACACAGTCCTGGCATGCACGTTAGTCTTACAGAGTGGCTTTAATTTAAACAGCTCATCTGATCAGGCAGAACAGCTGTATATTGCTTTTTAGGGAGGTAGGGACTGCTCAGGAGAAGGCAGTAACAGAAAGCAGTATTTAGATTTTTTACAACCGAAGTTGCTTTCTATCAATTCACAAAATTCTTCAACTCATCTGATGTCTTTTCCTACTCTCAATTTTCATGGAAGAAAAAAAAAAAATTTAGTTTAGACTCAGTTACGCCTCCATGTGGTTACACCCTTATTTTACGATCACTATACCCTCCAGCAAGTCCTCCCTCCAGTTTCTAACCCATCCTGCTTCGCACGAGACCTATGTCACCTTACCTGCATCTCTGCTATCCCAGATCCTTTTGGTCAGATGTCAAGTATCAGTGCCATAGCAGTCCGTTTGGCCCGTCATCCAAAAGCATTTCAACAGATGAATACCAATACATCTTTTTTAGGCTACTCGTGTTGATGACAGTCATCCCAATGGTCAGAAATGCCTGCCTGCTGATAAAGGTGCCAGCTTGCTAAAAACCAAAGAAATAAGCTTTGGGCTACTTGCAAAAAAAATCCTGGGAGGCTAAAAATTCAGTATATTCTAGTAGTTATCCCATGCAATGGGACTGCAAGAGCACTTCTGGAGTTTTGTGATTGTACTGGCAGAATATCGCACCGTGGAATATCAGCTCACAATGTCGAACAGTCATTTTGGAAAAAAAAAAAAAGCAAGCTGTGCATGCACAATGACTCAGAGATGAGAGATTACAGCAGCAAACCCAAGCAAGTCAAAGAAAGCACCATCATATCAGAATCCCCTCCCCACCCCAACCACTTTTCCCATGAAAAGAAGCATGCCAAATCCCTTAAAATTCCTTCAAGCTAAAACATAAGATTTAATCTGAAGATTGACACAAACTACAAGGTTCAAATCTTATCCAGATTTCCCTTAGCACTAGGCACTTACAGACCTGGGATCTTGAAGTTTATTATGATAATAGCAACCTTGGATCCAGAATCACAGCTGGACTCAGACATGCATACAAATGACCCCTGTATCTACCTAAGCAAGAACTGTATTTCTGTCACCCCAGATGTTCAGAACTCCTGTATCACCCCCCCCCCTTCTTTTCCCATTGTTAGAATGTCTTTATAAAGCATGGGATTTTATTGTTATTACTATTTGTCTTAAGGTTCATTGTTTTCATGGTTTTCTTGATAAGGGCAATAAACTTATATTCCTTCTCCTCTCCCCTGCCAAGCAAAGCTGAGATTCTCTGGTAGGTTTAGGAGTGTGTGCCATGTTGAGACACGGAAAAAGCTACGAGAGCTAGAGTACTGCCACCTGGTACACCACAGCCATGTCCTAGGGCTAAAGCAGCTGGGAGCACATGCTATTTCATTTACTTGGCTATGCCTTAAAATGAGCAGTACCAGGGAAGGATGTATACATATATATATTACAGCATCATCAACACCCATGAGATTGGGATATTTAACAAATCTCTTCACTTACCAGCAGCTCCAAGCCCTGCTCTGTCAGCTTTGGGACGGAACAGCCCTTTGTGAGCCATCAGTCACACTAAGATCCCTACTCAAACAGAGATGATTCCCACCAGAAAGTGGAAATTTGACCAGGCCCTGAATTATCACATACAAACTGATGGAACAAATCAGTGTCTCAATTTGAAAGGGATCATTTCCTAACAGAGCCATAACCAATCAATTTATTTTTTTTTAAACAGCTGGAAAGACCATAATAATAATAATACAATTTATATAAGGCTTTAGTCTTTCGAAGGAAGATTTAGCTACATTAGCCCATAGGATGCGTGAATTGCCCAATTTTGAAGCTATCCTTTTAGCAGTGTTGTACACACATACTCAGATGAGAGTTTGGCTGCAAAAGCAGGGAGAAAGTTGCATGTCACTAAAAAGTAAAGTTTGTAAGATGAAACACTGCATAGTCCAAAGGAACCCATCTGTAACAACGAAAACATCATTATTTGGTTTAGTGACTAATGGTATAAATATTCCATAGCATCAAGAAATACAACTCAGAAACAGAAAACACTTGCAACCCACACTTGACACTAGCAGGATGCAAGAGATGGGCCCCACAGCACAGCTGGGGCCACGAGCTTGCAGCAGGCTGGAGTGGTAGGCAGGCTGGTGTATGCCAAGCCACCACCCCTCTGTGCTTGCCTTTAGAACTTCCTGGGGTGCTATTGCTCACCCCCACAGGGCAGAGGGATGCTTTGGCCCTGAGCACCACAGGTACATGACTGCAGGGTGGCTAAAGAGAGGGAGGAGAGGAGGGCAGGAGGTAGCGGGGACCACAGGAAGACAGGCACCCTGAGCTGCAGCTCATCTTGTCCAAAGGCCTGAACTCCCACCAGCGTGCAGTGATGCTTCGCCCAGGTTGTTTCTCACAAACATTAATGTGGGCTTGAGGTTTTCACTGTCCTGTCATGGCTGCCCGACAGATTTAGAGTTCAGGCTGAAGACTTTTAGTAATTTCTGCCACAGCAGCACAGCAGAGCTCTGGAGACACCAACGGTATTTATAGCAGCCTGAAAATTGTACTTCTTCTCACCAACTGAACCAGTTCCCTGAGCTGAAAGCTCCAGCTAATTGAGACAAGACTGTAATATACCATCAGCTAAATGTACTGCTGGTCCTCAAGATCAGGTTGTGCTGACTGCATTGTGACAGCAGTGTCTAAAGAGAGGTCATCTTCATTTCTAAATTTTCCCTCTAGGAACAAGAGTTTCTTGTGCATCTGCACAGCTAGGTTTCTGTTTATAGGCTTGAACCCTGTGATGTAATCTTCCTTTTTGTTTCCAAGGAAACAATATTTGATGTATTCTACTTTCAGGTTTTTCTTCCTTTAGGTTTTTCCCCTCCCTGCTCTCTCCCTCCCTTTTTAAAGAGATAAGTGAATAGGTAAAACCTGTACTTACTTATCTCTGGTGTGCAGCATAGTTCTCTCTCTCTAAAACCAAGCTTATTCATATCACTAAAAAATTCAAGACATTTCAAAAATATGCTTAGCAGTAATTTTATGCACTGTTTATACGTAGTACTTTTCTGATAGTAAATGAGCTATAATTGCAATAGGCAGCAACCCTTGTTGAAAGCCCAATTTTCTCAAAAATCTCAGTTCTGCATCTCAGCCTCAAGTCCTCTTTTCCTGGAAAGATTTTTAAAATCCTCTCACTGACCACCCATCCAGCTTTCCCACGGTTTCACTCCTCAAGCTGGGGCTCCTGACAGCCAGTCCTGACTCCTGGCACTCCCCTTCTGGTGGCAGGACATCTCCTGACACCTCTCTGCATGCTCCTCTCTGGCACAGGGCTGTGTTCCCAGGTCTGAGTTCATTTTCCTTCTCATGAAAATCCTCTACGTTAATGTTCTTTTAAAACAACTGGTTGTCACTTCACCGGCTATAAAATCGGAAAATGCAGGGGACTGAATCCATAATTTATATGGAAATCAGCACCTGTAACAGCTGGAATAAAGGGTGTTGAATGGATTCTTGGAGAAATGTGGGTGCTTTGGAGTCTTAATGGAAATGCAATGGGTCAAGCTAAAAGCTTTCCTTAAAATTCTCAGTGTGAGTGTGTTTATGTGGATGGGTTGAAAGGTGTGGGAGAGACTGCTGGTTTCACAAATAGAGACTATTTTAACACTGCATAAAAATTAAGAATAGCAATGCTCATAAATGTAGTTGATTAATTCTGATGGGGAAACATGCACTCATTTTTATTACGCCTGCCTTGTGTCTCAATGATATAAACCAATAAATGAGCTGCACTGATGATCTTCTGCTCTATGTACAACAAAGTTACTGCCAGAATTTTTTTTAGGACTACCCCTTTTGGAACAGAAAAGGGCAGGTAAAATCCCAGCCTAAATGAGATGATGGGGACCAAGAATACTCTATAAGAGTTTGTGTGGTGAAGGAGAGAAAAGGTGATAAAATACATGCTGGATATACAGTTAGCAAATATTACAATTTTTATGCTATCAAAGAAACTATCAAAGTGAACACGGAAATTATCTGCAGTCAGCATCTTCCATTTTGGGTCATACCAGTTGTAGATTAACATCCATCGCAATTTCTGTGTCAGCTCCAAAAAAGCCAGGCTCTTCTTTGAGGTATCTGATCTTGATTCAGAAGCTCCAAGTCATTCCACAAAATCTCGGACTTGGCAACAGCAAGGGACACAGGATGGGAAGACTTATATGATCTAGACCCTGCCAACATCTCTGGATCCTTTTCAAAAATTCATCACAATTTTTCCTCAAAACCCTAAAATAAGGGTTTCCCACATTGCATTCCTACTGGAAGCTGCTCCAGGAAGCCACTCCTCTTGTTCTTCCACCTCAAAAGCATTTGTAGTCAATTTTGTCCCAGACGATCACGGCTGTTATCAAGCCTTCATATCTCCTGGTCCAACCATGGCTTGATGACTTGACAACACTGTCTTCTTCCTAGTGGTTACTCAGTCTCTTGAAGAACCTCAGTAAAAATCACATTTGACAGGAAAGGGAACAGTAGCATGCTTTAATTGTTTGTCACTAGGTTTTGTTAGTTTATTTCTGAAGTAAAACATTTCTGGTAGCTAAAATGCAGAGCACATTTCATGGTCTGGCAATGCATTGCTTTAGAGATTGTGGTTCTGTAAAGAAAGAGCTTTATCAAGTTTGTTTGCTTCTCAAAGACACTCCTTGGCACTGGACAGGTCCAATTGGGTCTCAGTAAATCAAATGCTTATTTGATGTCAGTGAAGCTAAGATGCAACTGCTGTTTTGCTCAAGGTTGTCAGAAAGCTTTTCAGTAATCACTTTCAGCCAGAATAGATGCTCAATTGTTCTTCTTTCCTGCTGCAAGGGGGGGGGGGGGAACAGCAGCTTGCTCTTCCTCAATAATTCCCTCATATTTCATTTTTAATCTCTTAAGCAAATTACAAGTGAAGACCTTTGATGTATGTGCCAGCCAAACTCATTCATTTCTCAGTACTTGCTGGACTAGAGAGGATCTCCGGTTCTTATGCATGTGGATGATAATAACAACTTCAAAGCCCCCAGGCATGTGTTAGCTTTCCCTGATTTCCTTTCTAAGTAAGCATTTTGTGGGCCAACACCAGTTAAGACCCATAAACAGCTGCACTTGAATGCCATCCATTAAGGCAGTCTTGCTATCTCTCATAGTGTAACAACTCTATTTCTACTTCACAGAACTACTCGGTCTGGCTTTTGTATTTTTCCTGAAATGGAGTACCTCATTTCCAACATTTATGGTGTTCTCAGCTTAAAAGAGTCTGGAACCTGATCAAACCCGGAGCAAAAAGCCATTAAAAGGCACTTGCCCTGAGGTGGCATGGAGCATTCCTGGTGGATTATGAGGCATTGTTTTGCTGTTGTGGGGTTTTATGACATGAAGTGTACTTGATTACTTCTAGGAGGATGGTAGGTCATAGCCATATGGTACCATAGGACCAGATGTTCCGAGTACGGCAGAACAGCTGCACCTGAGCAATGGTCGGGCAAACTTCCCTCAAGCTTGCTCAGGAAAAATGAAAAGGGAACATATTTCAAACCAGTTAATGTTGTAAGTTATAGTTATCATCATTATTTAGTCTGTCGAACTCGTTGTCAGAACACTTGGAGGCAAAGAGCATAGAAGAGTTAAAGAGAATATCAGATACTCACATAAGTAAAAAAAACCACCACCAGAGACAATTTACACTGGAAGAAAAGAAATAGTTTTGGAAAAGCTGTAAATCCTCATGCTTCAAGCTTCCAGCCAAGCTTTATCTAAGGAGGTGGAGTGGGGAGATTAAACAGATTTTCTGTGGGGCAGAAAACTTATTCCATAAGTGGGGAGCACAGATTTCTTGTACTTTGTTACTGACCACAGTCAGCAGTTCAGACACTGGACTAATCGCACCAGCACAGCAACTCTGGTGTTTCTCCATCTGCACTGCCAGCGAGCCAGAAGCCTATACCAAGAGGACAGCAAACATCAATCCAATTTCTGGCTCTCAGCTCTATTTAAGTCTAGATTTGGCACTCCGTATACCATGAGATTACTCTGACCTGAAACCTGCTCTGAGCATGTATAGACAAAACTTTCTGATCAGAGTTATATACCAAGTATCTATTATTTTTGTTTATTTTTTAAAACATGCTTAGGGAATAGGTTGGACCACACGTTTCTGTAATCCCTGCAGCAATACATTATTAAGGATATAAAGAAGTAGAAGAAAAAACCTTCTTATCCCAATGAACAATAAGAGTAGAAACAGACTGTGGCAGTTTCCCAACATGTCGTCAAGAGGATTTAAGTGCAATCCTGTGTGCGATACTGTGGTGTCTTAGGGACAAAAACACCTTGAACTTTGGCAATGCCATTTTCCTTGTAGGGCATTTTAAATATTATGACTAATCGGAGGTGCCTGATTTTTGGACCTCAGGAGCACGTCAGGATGCCCTGCACAGCACAGAACAATGTATTCACTGGTTAATACTCTCTCTGCGTAGGATTTCTCTGGTAGGTGCTCTTCTCACAGGGCTTCCCCTTAGCACTGACTGAGAAACAGGGGGGTAAGCAGTTTGGGGCCCCAGGCTCTTCCTGTTCCCAGCATTCTTTGGTAAGGGGAGGTTACAAAAAAGCCCTCATCCCTTATTTTCCACATTACTGTGCCTTGGGACCTATACTCCATTTCAACACAAATCTCCCAGAACATTTTTTTCTGCTGACAGCGAGAGAAAAAGCAGAACAGTGAACAAAATGCCTTTCAGAGCCCTGGCTCCAGCCTCCCCCCCACAAGCCCAAAGAAGGCCAGGGAACCTCGGTCAGGACTGGGGTCCTTCCTTCCTAGCCCCCAGGGAGCTTGCTTCATCCCTAGCCTCCAACACTGTCTTATAAACACAGCCACTACTGCTGGGCTATTAGCCCTGTCAGAGACATAGCAAGAGACGCACCAGCCAGTAAACTTGACTCCTACCAGTTCAAATCCAAGTTAGCCTCCTGACAATACCTCATAAGAAGCCCATAAAGCAGTATTTCTACCTGGTGTACTACTTGGACAAACAACATCAACTGTTATCTACAAGAACACTTGCTTACCGACTGAAAAAAACAACGTAAAAAGTAACATACCATGAGTCTATCATTTCTGATGGACCTTTCAGCTCCCTCTATTTTCAGGATTTCAGAAATGCTCCTAATGTGTTGACTGAAAATATTCAGACACTGAAATCCTTGCCCTGTGAAGCAAAGCTGCCCCTTTGATTTGATCTGCAGAATGGTCTCACAAGTCAACATAATTCTGATTCCCCTGCTGATAGAAGCTAGCACAACTGACATCTAGCTGAAATAAAGTAATGACCACAACAGACAATCCTTATTAAAGAATCAAATAAAACTCTGAATACATCAATCAAAAATGAGCATACAACCAATATTTTCTGGTAATCCTTATCTAGGAGATGAAGAGAGAAGAACAAACTCAAGCTCAAATGGTAGGTTACATAGAGCAACAACTGCCCTTTTTGTTTTATGAGTCTGCAACACCTGCCTCAGCAGAGCCCCAACCCCTGATGGGGGCCATTAAGCAATACTTCAGTATAAAGAGAAATTAAACAAGTAACTCCCAACTAGATACTCATGCATGCAAGGTATTGTCAAACAAGTTTTATGTAGTGCTGCATAAACGCCAGTTGACTTCAGCAAGAATCAAGGGCACACAGCATTTTGTGAGGAGGGTGCACGGTCATTTAAAACATTTCTCTCTATCTGCAGTAATCAGAACAAGTTATAGCCAGGCTACAGCTATATGTCTAGCTTGAAGACTGCTTGTCTGTACAAGAGAACCATCTGGATTTACTTTACAGTAAACATTAAAAAAAAAAATATATAAGGTTTCTTAACTTTTGCCAAACAACTGGAAACATAATGGTTTCTGCATGCTGTTAGCATCTCAGTACAGCTGCAGATGTCCATTAGGACAATCTTATATAATTATATACTTATTCTTCCTATGCAATTGTTAAAAACCCAGCTTTTCCACATAATAATGTATTTTGTAGCAAAGAGGAAAACTTCCAGTCCACCAGGTTGGAATGGGGGAGGGAAGTCTTCTAAAGCAGAACTTTACTCAAAGCTTTTATTTTAAACTAACATAAAAATTTCAAGCCTTAGAAAACAGAGTGTCAGATTTTTCCAACTGTACCTTAAGTGTGGTCTGGACAGAAATCTATCATTTCTCTCCCTTCTTTTCTTTACCCAGTGCTTGTGGAAGAAATTCAGTCCTCCTAAGAATTTTTTATTTTTTTTTTTTAAAAGCTTTTGGGTTTTTTCCCCCTTCCCCCCAAATGGGACTTTAGCTCTCATACTTCCCCACAGCTCCATACTCTGTGCCACAGAAACAGCCACGTAGGAAGCTGGTCGGTGGCATTTTTTTGGCCACAGTCTTACTTATTCTGCTTGGGTGTCATCCTTTTTCCCATCTAAGCCTTTGTCTCTTCCATCTAGAACATCACCTCTCAAGGATAAGAATTGCCTTTTATCATGTATCTGAACAGTGCCTGGTGCTGTTCTTGGTTGGCCCTCTGATGCTTTCAGAATACACATGAAAAATAAAGGGATAATTAATTTTGCCCAGGGCCAGGTTCTGGGACTGGTGCAGTTGCTTTGCTAAGACAGGCACATGGGGCCAGTGGGAGACTGCACGCGAGAGCCGACCACCGACAGCAGGGACCTGCAGCCTGCACGGGAGCAGGCTGAATGCATGCAAGGCTCCAGGAAGGGAGAGTGATCTGCACGTTCAAAGCACCACCATCAGCTTAGCCAAGATTTTCAGAAGTGACCAGTAACATGGCAAACATCTGCTTTTAGGAGCCCAAGGCAACTATTCAACTTTCCAGAGGGCGGGTGCTTACCTCTTCCCAAATAAGAGCCTTCCTGCTCTGTTTCCCATGTGTCCGGGCTCCAAAGCACTCTAAGTCATTGGCCACTCTCAAAACATCTTAGCAGCTAGTATTTTTTACTTAACAAAAGCAAAACTAATGGAAACACACACAACTGGTCCCCAAAACAGAACATTTTTCCAGGAGATGAACGATCCCTGCCTACACGTTCTTGGGACCCTATGGAGCAAGGGGCACAAAGGCTTGTATTGTTTTGACAGCCAGGCAGACAAACAAATACTTCTGTTTCAGCTTAATATTCCCGGAACTCAAAATGCCAGCCTGAAAAAACAATACCACAAAACATTGTCATGCCATTGATCTGACATCAGAAAGACAACCTTGGGGAGTGACAGCCCAACAGAAGTAACAGACTACTGCCTATCCCCACGCTGTGCCACCCAGGGCGCACAGACCTTCCCTCGCACACCTTACAGAACAGCCCCCTCTCACCAGCACTGCCAGTCTGCTGTATCATCTTACCCATATTCCCCCATACTGGGTCGCCTGCAGGGATAAAAATAAAACAACTGCTGCTAGTTTCTGTTATATGGGGTCTGCATCTCCTTCTCCACAAAGTTTCTTTGTTATCAGTATAGAATTAATTTGCACAACAACCTTCCAAAGGTAACTCAGAAGGCACAGCAGGTTTCTAACATCTAAGCTCTTTCTCATTTTAAGAACGACTATCTGAATAATTGGCAGGGAGGAGCTTGGCTGCTCTGCAATACAGAAACTTGGCTAGAGTGATGCTGTTAGAATGAAATGGCAGCAAATCCAATGCCCAGAACTTGAATTGAAACTGTTTGTTATTACTTCACATCTGTACTGAAGTACTAGCCATGGGCCATGACCAGGTCTGGTCCTGGTCCTTCTGGGATGACCTTTTAAACGAATGAGATGACAAAGGAGGTTGGAAGGATTTGAAGTAAAATTAAAAATAACTGATACAGTCAGGAACTTGTGTCCCGCTAAAAACTAACGGCATCTACCGTGGGACTTGCATACTTGGGGAAAAATGCTTGGGCAACCTGAAACTTTGGTCAGGCATAGGCATTTGCATTCACAGAAGACTGTCTCTGTTCTTGGAAGAGATGAAAAAATTCCACAGTGGGTATTCAGCAACAACTGGCTGCTTTTTGCATGCACTGGGGTGAGAGTAGGGAGCAGGGAGCACTGCGAGCCGCAGAGATAGGCAAGCAGCACACACAGGCTTGCTGAGAGAGAACACTTCCAAGACGGTTACCTCCACAGGAGGTAAAGCAACTGCAGAGACCAATGGGCTACTTCCTGCTATCACGTGCTTGTCCGGACTGGTCTCTACCTCCTTCCCCCACTCCCAGGCAGAAGGCAATGGATCTGAAGAATTTCTCCTTAGAAATATCAATACTCCCATGACAGCTGGAGCTACTTCATTGCAAGCCCGGCTCCAGCAGCACTGAACTCTCATTACTCCTAATGAAGTTGTCCAAGTTGGCAACACTGAGGCATGGTTTGCTGCAGAACAAATACTTGGGGAGAGGATATTGTGTACCAGTTGCTCACATGTGAGTACTGATCCCTCCATCAGACTGCCCTGTGGGCCATGAAGGTTACCACTCTCGTAGCAAACAAAGTGCTGGAGTGGAAAAGGTGTGTGTGGCTCTGACGCTGGGGAACCTCGATTTGATCTGTGATGAATCTGGCTGTGGCTTACTACAGAAAGTTTGAGACTTTCTTCAATAGGAAGGCATGAAGCTTTTCAGGAAACCTTTTTAAGGAAGTAGGGAATTTTTCAAAGGTTGGAGAGTGTACCTCCGCCTCTTTTTTGGCAAGCTGTGCCCATGTCGCCAGAGCTGAGCACCATATCACCTTCTCAGCAGAGAAAGGCATTTCAGAAGTCAGATGGATACTGAGAGCAGCAGTGCTGAAGAAAACCAAGACAGTAGGTAGGGGAAGGTGGCTTTCTGGTAGTGCCCATGCAAGAGAGGAAGACCTTGTTGGGTTGTCACCTCTCCCATTGCCTGTTGTGCCAGTGCCAAAGCGCTTGTGCGCAGCATGACAGGAAACAGCAATGCAATGCTCCTAACTCACATGCAGCAGTAAACGTAGCACCAGGCTCGACAAGGGGACAAGAAAATAAAAGATGAGTTTTGCTTAACTATAGTTGACATGCAGGCATCACATTATCTTAGTCATACCAAAGCTAGGTAACTAATTGCCAGGTTTAATGTTTCAGGTCACATCAGGGAATAGTTTTACCAGCAGATGTAAAGATAGTCCTTTGGAGTGGGTAGCACTCAAGGTCAGAGTCAGCAAATCCTCCTCTAAAAATAGACTCTAGTTGCAAAGTTGGTAAGATTTCTTTTGTCGTTCGGCCGCACTTCACAGGACCCAGCTACCTAGAGCACCCACCTAAGCCTAGAGGTAAGGCTAAGCAACATACATTTTCTGCTGTACTTCTTGTGCTCCTTTTCTTCCTTTTATAACCTAGTTTAAGTAAACCAGGGAGAGGACTGAGAGCTGGCAAACTTTCTAAGGTAACCAATAACTTCATAAACTTGTTGCAGGAAAAAAAAAAGAAAAAGCTTAAAACTATTGCAGAGTTGAGGTTTTGAAAGTGTCATTTACAATTTTTTAAAAAACAAATTGGTCATGTTACAGAAATGACTTTATAAAATAGGAATGAGGTGCCAAAACTGTATTTATCTTAGAGATAATTTCTATTTAAAAGTTAGGAATAAAAATGCATTTTTTCAAGCTTTTGTAACATCCATCCCAGAATATTTTGCTTATTCTTCGATAATTGCTCCACCCTCCAGTCAAATCTAACGTTTCCAATTGAATTACAATTCTCTCAGATGATGCTGTGTTTTAAGTTTCTTTGGGCACTCTCATAATATTTAATGAAATCTCAACTTAATCTGTTTTAAATTAACCAGTTCAGTCAACAATAAAGAATGAGGGCAAAAATAAGTTTTTAAAAAGTCATCAGTGGCTTAGAAATTCATTGAAATAGCTGGTTAGTTTTGAATATTCACAGCAGGAGGGTCTGGGAAATAATTGCACAGAGGCTATGATTCTTCTGGTTTTAAACTGTTTAAAGACAAATGCATTGGATTAACTATTTGACAGTCCCTGAATGCTTCAAGCATAAGAATGCAGGGGTAAAATACAGGAACTGAAGTAAATGACAGTATTTGGTGAAGACTAGAACAGGAATTAGGAACACAGGATTGTGTTATTCTTCGCTTAAGTATAATGCGGGTACCCCAGGGATTTCTGGTTTTGGATGTACACTGCTTTGCTTAATTCTTTTAGAGCTCTTTCTCTGAAAGATTTTTTGAAGGACATACTCCTCCTCCCTCCCAAGAACTATTTGTACAAAATTAATTTTTTTGGTCTAGTGTTAGGGAAAATAACCACCCAAGGAACCTTTGCAGCACCGTACCTCATTGCAGTACCCTGGGGTGCAGCAAGAGCCAAGGTTACACAGGAAAACATACAGCTCTTCATGGCTATTGCCAGCATTTGGCGTCTGAGCAAAATGTCATGGGGATGGCATATCAGGGAGCACCATTTTAAATTCATTTAGTTAAATCATCCAGAAAGCAAGCTTTTGTTACTGCAGCTAACTGACACTCAGCTCAACTCATGTACTTCAAGTCATGAAAAGCTTAGAAACCAAAGCACCATTTACCCTCCCCTCCCAAGTGCAAACACTGCGCTCCAGACAGCATGTGCATTGGTTTCTGCAAGGAGAACTTTCCAGTTTATAAAACAGCCCTCTGCTTCATCATACTCAAAAAGGGCAAGTACTTTTTCACCCTGAAGTACCTGGCATGCTGGCTGGAAATGGAAGAACAGAGCATTTCTTAGAATTCATGAACTTGCTCAATAGATCCTCCCTCACTACTTCTGAAGACCCTCAGTCATTAGATCTCATTTTTGTTTGCCTTCAGCACCGAGAGAGTGCTTACCTGGAGAAAGGTTACTAAACTAGATTCAAGACTTTTGCACATTTTTTTCAAAGCATAGGAGAACTGTTATTCTCCATCCTTAACTTCTCTCAGGTACTTCCCTCTCTTGTTACAGACACCATTTCTCCATGAAGGTCTTATCTAAGGTGGTTATTAAACTGAAAAAGGTAAATAAAAATAAAAGCATTATTTTTGCAATTGGCTGGAAGCCAAGAAGGTCTCAGGTTTGGACCCCCTGGAAGATAGATGTCCTCTGATTTCAGTGGTATTGAATTCTACCTGATAAAAACATTCAAATATGTCAGCTCTCCATATAACATCAGAAAAAAAAAATAGGAATAATTTCTCAATAACGAGCACTTCATGCACAAAAAATGATTTCTTAATAAGGGTGGGGTTTTTTTCCATTTTATTGTTCTTTCAAATTTAGTGTTCATGGCAGTAGATAAATTCAGTCCCTGGACTTGAGGGTCAAACCACTGACAAATTTCAAGGGTACCATGTTTATCTCCTACTGCACTGGTGTGGGCATAATGTCTACTGGAAATGTCATTACTTCTGTAGACTTCTCATGAAAGGCCCAGAGCTGACAGATAGTCTGCTTTGGTTATTTTCTTTCCCTCCCTTTGCATCTTGATAAAAAAAACCTTAAGGTATCACAGCTCCACTCCTTTTTTCAGAGCTGTCACAAGGAAAGAGGTAGGAAGCAAAATCTGAAAGCATCAAAACAGGAATAAGATTAAAAACTGCCTCCACATTTACAAACAGGTTATGTATTTAGATGTTTTCTGGATGCTGAAAAAATTCCCAGTTAAAGCAGAAGAATTTGGGACTGCTTGGTATTTTCAGGGAGAAGTAACTTTCAGACAACTCTGAGTACAAAACCAAGGCTGGTACACTTGGTGCACACCAAATTAAATTGAATAAAGCCAGCATCAAAAGCCCCACTAGCACAGGTGACTGATGTCATATGGGCTGGGAGAACTCCAAGAGCAGGAAACATGGGTGGTAAAGAATTTAAACTATTCTGCTATATAAATATGGACTGAAGCAGGCATTAAGTCACAGAAGCCCTGTGCCCTATGTCAGGCAGGACAAAACAGCTAACAGGATTACAATTGTTCCTTCTGAAGGAAAGAGCAAGGAAAATTGTATTCTGTCTCCATTTTCCTTCCTGCCTTTTATTTGTTTAGCCTCTCTCGTTGCAGGTTTGTACCAACACCATTGGGCTCTGACCTTATTGGGGTTCTGTAGCTTGAGGCACAGAAACACAGCTACAAATTGGCAGCCAGAGTACACATGCTTGGGACAACAGCAGTGATGGAGGAACCCTCCTGGGTCAGGGAGGGGTGCAGAAAAGAAGGGGAGAGGGTACATAGTTCCTTGCAAAGGACAAAGGCAAATGCAATCCTTTCCTGTGCATGTCTGCCATTTTTTTTTTTCTCCCCCCCCCCCCCCCCCCCCCCATCTCTACAGCTGACTTGGATCTTAACGCCCAGGCATAAATCTTGCCAGATTGTTCAGCATCTTTATACACAGCACTAAGGCTTGCACAGCACATTAGGCCAAAAATATTAAGAAACATAGTATTTTGTTATGTAGATAATGACTTACAGCTTTCAGTCTCAAAGTACTCAGAAACTTCCACTACATCTGGAAAACCAGCATCAGAAATATACACACCACCACCGAAGCTCTGATGTTCACCTCTAGATATGAACCTCAGCTTTTTCCCCCCACATCTGTGGGACTACCAAACTGTAGAGCTCATGACTGACATTTCCAAAAGCATTAACTAACCCCTTAAAAATGTTGAGGTGGGGGAGGCACATCCCTCCAGTTGAACAAATTTGAAAATGGGCCACAATGTTCTGTGACTTCACAGGGCTTTCCTGGAAATTTTGGGTTAATTTGAGTAGCTCCAAGGGACACAAGACAAGGTGCCTAAAGGAAATCTTTCACTGCCATATCACTGCTCCAGCCACTAGACTGTGTTCACTCTCTGAATTAAACAGCAGAGAGACTGGCAGATTTTCCTTTTTTTTTCCCCTTGCACTTGCTTTCCTTCCTCCCTGTTTTGTTAAAAATAAAATTAAAAAAGCTAAAAAGCTCTGTAAGAAATTCCATTTGGCAGCTGTCAAGTGGATAGTGAACATGAAGAAGAGATTCCTTTGCTGTGCCTAATGCATGCTGCTTATCCAAATTAGCCACACAATTACTTCTATCAATGCAAAAATAGTTTAATTTTTTTTTTCTAGCGCACAGCACTTGAGAACAACTTAAAATGCAGTGTAATTTGCCACAGTGTATGTCCTGAAGTGGCTCACTAATGAAAAGAGGATTAACTCTCCATTATTCTGAATTACCATTTTGTGAAATCACTAACAATATTTTCATTTATATACGTATAACCCAAGGGGGGAAAATATTCCAGCCATCCAAGTGATTAACAAATAAAATTCATTAGATAACATGCACTTTGGTCTTATTTATGAAGAGAAAGATTAGGATATAAAAATGCAGATGACTGAATTTTTATCATCCTTGTTCTGATAATACACTTAAGTCCATGACAGCGTAACTGGTGAGCGCCGGCAGTTCAGCGTTACACACACAGGCTGGACTGAGAAGCAGAACCCGCAGGATGCCAGGCTCGGCGGACGAAATCTGGCAGGCTTGGGCATCGGAGCCCAGTCCCACCGAGGTCAGCCCGGCCCTCGGCTGCTCACCAGCCACCGCAGGGTGGGCGCAGAGAGGGAAGGGGAAGGTCTCAGCAGCTCACACGGCCTGGCCTCAGCATAGCACAGCAGAGCAAGAGAGGAGCCATGGCTTGGACGGAGGGGAAGAACGGGACTAGCCACAGGTTGCCCTGCCTCACGGGAAGAAAATTCCTGGCCCCAGATGCAGGGCTCCGTTCCTCACTATGCCTCGAAGCTGGGCTCAAACCTTCCTGCCCAGGAGAACCTCTCCGAGACAACGGGCAGTTCCCTCTAGCTGATTCTCCTCTTCATTCCTCCCCCACGAAGTAAGAGAGGCTGTCCTGGGCTGGAGCAGCACTCCCAGGAGCAAGCAGGCTGCAGAGTCCCATATGCAAACCAAAGGTCCGGCCCTACTCCAGAGAGCTTTCAGATCCAAGTTTCTGTGTCCCCAGCACACTGTGGTGCCATGAAGCGACTGCCAAGCTGGTACAGGAAAGCTGCACTGGTACAGCATTCAGCCTGCGCTAACTAGTCTGTAAGGCAAAGCCTTTTTAGCCCCAGTGAAGCACTGCAAGGGGTGGAGACTGCTCCGATGAGCCTGTGCAGGGGTAACCTGCAATCTGTCTGCCAGCTGACTGCACCAGGTGAACACCCTGCAAGGGACAGTCTCCCCTCCCCAGCGGTCTGCAAAAGAACTCTGAGCTTTCCCTGCCTGGGCTTGTGATAGACAGTCATCCTTACACAGACAAACAGTCATCCTTACACCCACCACAGCATTAAGAACCACCACCAAAAAAAAAAAAAAAAAAATCCAATCCACTTTTTCACTTTTTAATCTAAGAGGGCAGGCTTAGGAACAGCCTTCCCTCAGCTTCGTTCAGTGTACACAGAGCAGTCAATAAGCGATGAGGTTAGCCATCTTTGGTTCCTGGAAAGACGCAAGTCTTTCTGTCCTTCTCCCCCCAACCAAATGTTTCATGGCAATTGATTCCAGAGCTCAAGCAGCAAAACAGCCCCTTTTCCCCCCCTTCCCCTCCTCCTAGTTAAACTCTGTTACTTCTTACTTAGTCTAGAGTCAAATCTGAAATACATATTTTATTAGAGGAATTTCAACTGATGCTTTCCTGTGCTCTAATTCAATTTAAAAACCCTGCAGCAGATAACATTGGCAAGGCATAAAAGAACACAGCTTACTTGAAAGTTCGGGGAGCATATGGCTTCCCAGGACAGACAAAAAAGAGTATTTCTCAGCAATGGTCTAACTTTCAGAGTGCTAACCAAGCTTCAAACTGAGACTGTGTTGCAGTACCACAAATGATCATTTACAAACGTAATTGCCCTGTTTTGAGGTCTGCAGTCTATGAGCAGGACTATTCATTTAACAAATCAATGTGCTGTGGCCACCAAGCACGATTACTGATTACACTGCTTTCTCTTCTTCCCTTCATTTCCTCCCCTCCCATTTTATGGAGCCATGAATAAAAGTACACTCAGTCCTTCAGCATCAAGGCAACAGGCTCTCAGTTACCCTAATTCCTTACTAGACAAACAGCAGTTCTTACCAAGTTCTAGATAACAGCCTATTCACTCCCAAAGTCAGACTGTATTAGAGTTGTAGCTCTGATAGTCTAATACTACCTATGCTGTTGAGTCTGAATGTAGAATTAGCATAATTCTGGCATGGGAAGGAAAAAGGCTCTCCGGTGGAATGGCTACTGGGGGCACAGAGATGGGACTTGGTGCTACTCAGAGGCACGCAAGGCTGAACCCAAGGTAAATTTGCTAGAAGCTGGAATTCTCAGAGCCCTTTACAAATCTCAAAAGAGGACCACTTAGCTAAACATCATAATCATGTTTTAGGAAGTTTGGCTGAAAAATAGATCCCCCTGCCAGTGAAAGCAAGCCAATTTTTGAATAAAGGTGTATGCATGCCAAACAAAAACTGACTCCACAATTTTGCCTAGCTTTGGAGTAGGAAAACAGGAATCATTTGGCTTTTTCAAGTTTTCCAGAGAAACAGAACATGACAGGCACAAAAGAGCCCAAACTGAGGAAACAAACCCTATGGGTACATGGGATGTCAGTGGAAAATGGTCATCCTGCTTTCAGGAGTGCTCTACAACAGCTGCATGAAAGCATTAGCCAGATTTTTGTAATAAAAAGGACACAAATGTCACCAGTGGCCAACACAAAAAATTTGTGGGAGCCACTACAGGATTTGTTGCCTGCAAGAAAGGTGGATTTTTGGCAGGCTGTATATGCACACTTCATAAGATCAAGCCCAACTCGACCTCTTCTTGTTACGAGTCTCGTACGAACTCCAAGGCTCAACTTCTCCCTTCAAGGGGATGAGAGACAGGAGCAACTGCTGCCCTGAGACATCTGGGAATCCAGCAGGAGAAACAAGACGGACCCAACAGGGAGATGCAGCAGACAAGAAAGTCTGCAGCAAAAGGCTCGCAACATGGGAAAAAAAGGGAAACTTGTTTCAGAGGACAAGAGGGGAAGGTGGTTAAGTGACAACTGGCAAAGAAGAAATAAACAAACAAAATAAGGGGTAAACAGGAGGTCAAGCATGTGGCCAGCCCCAAATTCTAGTTCCTAGACATTTCCTGTAGCATAAAGATCAGCTGCATGAGCAGTTTAACTTTCCTGCTGACAACTTGCAGAACAAAATGTGCTTTGCCTTCAGAAATGTGCAAATCCACAGAAGAAAAGCAAAGGAGACACTACAACACCCATGTCCCTCACAATAATCCTTCTTCGACATTGTGCCTGGATCTATGACATGAGTATTTGTCTGGTAGTGTGCTATTTCCAGTGCTGTTACTTTGGACTGAAAAGCTCTCATGTACACCTTTATCATTTGTCAATCACTCCCTTGTTTCTTCTTGTTTACTGAGAATACATGCACATACTGTACCTTCACTCTCCTGCAAAATTTTCTTCAAGTAATCAAAAAATTAAAGAATAATCTGAAAAATCCTTGACCTAAACACACCCAACACTCTATGCATGGGGATACCAGCTGACTTCTTTAGCAGGACAGTGCACTGCCACACCTGAGCCAAGAAGCACAGCATTGCACTCTTACAGCTGTACTGCACCTCCAGTGGCTGGTACAGGCGCTGCTGGTGCAAGAGTTTCTGTATCACATGTATTTCACTGAGCTTTTACCAGATATACTTCAGCTGCAGGGGATTAGGAAAGTTAAGCATGGATGCAAAAAATCCACCTGCCCAAGTGACAAGACTATTCTTGCAAACCTACAGTTACCTGCCTCGTCCTAAGGCAGTGTCTTCATGAAGGCATGGATGGGAGAAGTGTTGAGACTCAAGTTAGTCTCTGGCCTTTAACTTCACTCACCGGCTTTGTGAAAACTCTAGGCTGCCTTCTGAGCTCCCGCTCAGTGCCCAGCTCCTAAGTAAGGCACAGCCTTGGGGAAGTGGGGGAGGAGGGAGACCACCTGACCTGTAACTCTTGACTCCACAGCTGAAGGAGGCAAACTCTGCAGGGGAAAGCCTCAATCAGGACAGCAGCTGAGGAAATCACAGCAAGCAGGAAAGAATCTGGAGCTTCAAGAGATATGTAAAGCTGATACCAGAGGATTCAATACTAGCAGATAGCTCAAGCACATGGGACATCAAGGTTGTCAGTTCTGAGCAATACCAGCTCTGACAGCATGGCCAGGCAAAGGATGTTGTTTTTGGCAACATTAATGATACTCTGATTTTAACTACAGGACAACATCACTCTGTTGATCCCTTCTATATGTTCATCAGTGCTTCTTCCTACCCACTTGGCATGTATGCACCTAGGTTAAAAAAAAAAGTGAACCCAGAAAGAAGTCCTTGAGCCCCATGCTAGCTAAAAAAATATTTTGTCAGTCAGTGGTGCTGCAAAAAGGCAAACTCTCATTCCTGCAAAAAGCCTATGAGGTTCAGTGTGCAAGGCTGCATTGAGATCTTGAAATAGTAGAACAGGTACACCCAGCATTCACCTGAATGGACAAATTTTATCTCCCTGTGTTGCTGAAAATCACATAAAGGTAAAGCCATTAGGAGACTGACAATTAATGATAAAGAAACATCTTGAATTTCCCCCACTCACTTCCCCTAGCTGCTCTAGATCCCTTGGATCAGGCTGCTAGACCTACCAAATTCTCACCAGTGGATTTTCCAGGAAACAAACTCCCAGTGGAGACCAAACTTCAGTGATCACAGACATTTGGCTTTTGCTCCCATTGCTGGTAAGCTCATCCAACAAAGTATTCCTTGCCTAGTTCAGGGGAGGCAGAAATCCAGGTGCGAGTCTGTGTCTGCCACAGAGCAGGTACATCCATCTCACACCATGCCCAGCCCAATCACACCTGGCCAGAGCTGCTCCCAGTGCTCCACAACTGGAATAGAAATCACTTGCTTTGTGCTTCCTCAGGTTAACATTCTGTTTTGGTTGCATTCCAGTTTCTTGCACATCCTGAGCACACTACTCCACGGACAAGATGTCATCAGCAGATTTGAATGCTGGGAAGAAAAATGCGTACATAGCAATCAAAGTAGATCCTGACAACGATTACTGTACCCCAGGTGCATTTGAATTGGAGCGACTCTTCTGGAAAGGGTGCCCAAAGTACACTCATGTCAATGAAGTCTGGCCCAACCTCTACATAGGAGATGAGTAAGTGTACATAGTACTTCTCTTCTACATAGGAGATGAGTAAGTGTACATAGTACTTCTCTTCTACATAGGAGATGAGTAAGCTCTACTAAGTACAGCTCACCAACAGAGAAAGGTGTTTCTTTCCTCCTACTACCCATTCATTAGTATTTAGTGCTGACGATGGGATTTGATGAGCTACTGAGAGATGCCAGAGTTCAATAAAGCAATCTGAGCCTGGCATGACCTTACAGATCAAGGCACACAGTGTTTGTCACTGCTGCTTCAAGAAAGCACTGGGGGAGTGCAGCGGGGTCTACTGTTAAAGACTGCGTAACAGGAGTGGTTGTGGCACCAGTGTAGGCTGCAGAAGTTGAAGCCAGTCATGATCTATTTTTAAATGGCTCATTTCGAGTAATTTGTCATTTATCTCTGAGTGAAAGTCCTTCCACAATTACACTGACAGAAGAGCATGGCCTAGATGTGCTGGACCACAGCTTAGACTGGTTTAAGCCTAAAATGTAATTCTTGAGAAATGACTGAAGAAACAGCTCAACCCACAGTGGTATTTCGGCATTTCCAAGCCTATGCTTGTGTACATGGGATACTCTTCATTTCCAAACTGCTCAAAAGATTAAAACAAACAACAGAACCCTGTGGAAGGCAAAGCTGCAGAGATGTGTCTCACTGATCAGACCAAGTGTGATTTGGAAAAAAAACCAAACCCACAAAACAGACTTAGGTCTGCTGAGCACAGTACTAAACTAGAAATAGCCTATGCCAAAAAGCAGAGACCACTACTGCAGCAGGGAGACATGCCATCAGAAAATCCCCCAACCCAAACCCTGAGCAGAGGAAGAAAGCTTTTCTTACCCCTTAGGCATTACTGGTCTACTTCCCATTTTCCTCTACACCCTGCACTAACATGACATTTATTTTACATCATCACTGTAAGGCACAAGCAGGAGCCCACTGGCTCCAAAGTTCTCAATAATTTTTTAAAAGGTCCTAAAATTCATCTGTTGCCAGCTTATAAAGGAGGAAAGATATACAGCCTTGAAAGTTACAAAACTCCTAATATCATCGACCAATTACTTCTGTGGTGCCAGCGGCAACAGAAAGACATGAGTTCTGGGCTTTAACCAAGCCTGGGCTCCCCCTTTTAGAGACAGAAAATAACAAAGCAAAAAAACCCCCCAAATTAAGCCATGGGAAGAGCCTGGCCAAATGACTCAGGAACAAAGGAAAAGGGAGCTGAGTTGCCCTCTCCCCCTCCTAGCCTGCCCCTCTTGTTAGATGTTTCTGACTCAAGATTCAGTGTAAAAAACAGCCCCTTTCTGGCATTTATTTCCTTCTTCCTTGTTCAGAATCACCAGCAGAATTATTTTGAACGAAGCTGTTAGAAGAATTTCCCTCTTATCTCTGTGATGAAGCTACAGCTCTGCCCTCTAAGCAAAGGGATCTAATGAGACAACAGGTCTTTGGACAGTCAGTCTTTAAGCCCAGAACACCAGCCAATGACTCTTTCCTGTAATCGTTCCTGTAGCAGTGTTTGTTAGACCTTGTAATTTAATAAATGCTAGGTGATGTGACTGAATACAACGCACACCTGCACTGAGTACAAACTAACCAGAGGAACAGAAAACCAAGCTTCTTGAGAGCTACACCCACTTACGCTGGGCAGTGTATTTCTGCAGAGGACCAGTCTTAGGTCAGGAGGAAAAGCAATGGTGTTACAAGGGGAAACAAGTCCGCCAAGTGAATGGGACAAAAGAATGAGAAAGCCAATGGAGGAGAAAGAAGTGAGGAGCAGATGTGGGGTGAACAGACACAAAACTTCACCAAAAAGTGGGGCTCCCTGAAAGAGAACGATTATTATCAGCCAGATAAGGGCAAACTTGACATCCAGTACCAGAAAATCTGAGATGAGAACTGGTCTGCAGGCAAAGTCCAGGGACCTCTGTATCTTTCCTGCGTCAGCTCCACATCTTACTTCTGACCAACAGCTTCCCCCTTCAGTGTGGCAGGGTTTTTTTGTATTGTTTTATTTTAAGATCTTGCTGTAGCACTGGTCGCCAAAGAGCTGCCATGGAGACGTGAACAGATGTTGGGTGTATTTGCATCCTTAGCCATGCTAAATTAAGGTTGTTCTTGAAAGAATTTAGTGAAGCTCATCAACAAAATCAAGTGAACACACACATGCAGAGTTTATCTTCAGAGCTTTCACATCTGTGCTTCATTCCTGCCTCCTGCATTTACAAGGTTAACAGGACTTGTGACTGCTTATGGAAATGCTAATTAATCACCCTGACTACGTAACCACATCTTCCTTCTAATGCAATACAGGCTATCAAGGAGCCCTGTGAGGCCACTCAATCCTTTTGTTACAAGGCTTCACTGCAGATGTTGCCCAGAGGCAATGAAATCTCCATGAGCCTGTCAGGCCCAGAATAATCAAAGCCTCAAAATATAACATGCTGTGTTCAGCTCCAATTGAAATTTTCCTCTAGCAAGTTCCAAGGACTTTTAAAGACCAGACACTAGAACTTGCAGGAGACAGCACAATGATCGGAATAAAACATGCTTCGCCAAGATTTTGATTAATCTGCTACCAGGATTAGTGCTTGCATGTATCCTACCCACATCCAGAAGCCTTCTAAAGGGATAGAAAGCAGCTTTGTCTTGATCCATTCTTTCACTGGTCACCAGGTTACTTGCATGGGCAGTTTTACTGGCTGACCCCAAGCCTGCCTGGTTCACTACAATCACATGGAAAAAATCTTGCCAGTTATGCAGCTTGTAGTTTCTTCTTGTGGCTCTTCAGTGACTGCCTTATTACCCGAGATGATGTTCATGGTTCCACATTTCTGAATTTCAAAGAGTATTTTAGCTGAAGACAAAAGCCTCCCAAGATTTTGTTTTCCTCTTAACCACCCTGTAGCTCTCATTAGGATTTAAGCACTGATCACTATTTCAGGTCTTTCTGTGTTCTCAAACTACTCCCAGAAGAAAAGAAGTCTTCTGGAGTTTAATTCCTTACAGGTTAAATATGAAAAATAATTTTCTGGTTATGCAGCTGAACTGAGGTTGCACTTCAGGAAAGCTATGGTCTGTGCTTGTCCCAGTAGAGCCCCAGGGCTTATGGACTTGAGAACTAACACAGGTAAGGTTCAACAAGACATGAGTAACTCAAACCTACAGATTGGAGTGTATGATAATTAAAATATATAACTAAACTTTAAATATATGCTTAACTAAAACTCATTCTCTCCTCTTCCCTTTGTCCAGAAAAAACAATGCAGTATGGCTTTTTCCAAGTTACTAAGTAGAAAGACAATTTATACTTTGTAGAAGAAAACAGATGGGACTCACTCAGGGTAGCAAATAGTTAGCATTATGAACTCCTAGGATCAACACCAGTATTTATCATACAAAAATAGGAATGTATGCAGGTTTAGATTATAACAACATTCTTGAGGACATAGTTTCAACTCTGTTAGTATAAGAATCTGCCAATTGTAACAGCAGTTTAACAATCCAGAAAATCGGATCTGTAACACTGGACCATAAATCTCTTAAAGCAGCAATGGTTTCCAAGACAAGTAACACTTCCCCACACAACATCTCTGTCTATAGGCAGTTTCTAACACTTGCTGAGTGACTGAAGTCAAGACCAGGAACTGAATGACTGCATCACAAGTGTTTGATACCTTTGCTGTATTGAAAGCAGACAGGTATTTTCCGTATCTAGGTTGTATCACTTACAAAAACATCCACTGTTTTAGGCTAGAGGAAAATGGAGTACTAAATCTTTTTCTACCACATATTATGAAGATCCTGTTCAGTATTTTCCGTGGTAACTAAAAATTCTTCTAATTCACACTGAACAGGAGGTATCCCCAGAAAGGGAGCAACACCTCAGAAGGAAAAGGGGATACAATGCTACACTATCTCTAGATTCCCTCAGTGCTTTGGTAACTCAGTGGAGTTACCAAAGGAAATTGGGTCAGTATTATTGGAAATTCTCAGCATCTCTCCTCGGGAGGGAGAACTGCCAAATTTTCTTAAGAAAGTGTCAGTATTGCCTATATTCAGGAAGCTTCTTTCTGACATTGACCATCTGGTAAACTATCATCCTGCATCGAGCTTTCCTTCAGCGTTTAAGAAATTGGAAAAGTTTGAGAGAGACAATTCCTCTTCTAGTAACATGTTGCCTCAGATTTCCTGGTGTTTTGTTGATCTGGGTCACATCAATCGGTGGCTTTAAGACTACACTGATTCGGATGAAGCTTAAGAAACTTGGCTCTACTTAGAGCTTGCAAGCGTACCAGTTATCTGGTTGACGAGTACCCACTAGAAGGTGCTCACTTACCTGTGAAGGGAGCTGCTCTGCCCACACCCTCACGAGGCATTTTGCAGGATTACTTCCTTTCCTTTAGATGCACTTGGGTTTTCATCATAAGCCACCCTCTCTTCCCTTTGTTAGCTGCTTTTAAGATACTTAATACTTGATGTAGAGGTGCAGAATGCAGTGCCTGCAAGTTGTTTTTCCCTCTCGTCCAACTCCACTGGTTTGGGCATCTTCCTGATGAAAGCAGCCGGGACTAAGGCTTGATATGACAGTATTTTTGAAGAGGGAAAGGATTTGGTACCCTGGAGACAGCAACTTGAAAGGAAGGATTTTCTTTCACATTACAACTACTGACATTGTTGCTTCCAGAAGAAGGCAGTTTGCTGCAGCACTTGCTTTTAGTCCTATGAATCTTAGCTTTAAAACTGACAGCAGGCATAGTTAAAGTCTTGGACAAGCCCTTTACTTGCCCTTGCACAACTCAAGAAGTATAAACAGTCTTTTGGGAACCATCTGAACATGGATGATGTTTTTGTTTGGGTCAGTTCTCCCTCTTGGCAATAGTCTGTTATTATCAATATATCCCTATATGAAAGTGTTTTTATCTCCAGTTTTCACTGTTTAGGTAGCATTCTCATATCAAAGTACTCCCCCTTGTCTCAGAACTTTAAAAACATATTTATGAGTCCATCTGTCCTACAGCAAATGCAGGGTCTGATTCAGCAAAGCACTGAGCTTTTGCTTAATATGCTTTGCTATAGAAAGAAGGACTTCTGGGTATGCTTAACTTTTAGCATATGTTTATGTGCTCTGAATTGAAGAGCTGATGAGTTTTTACATAGGACCAATCTGCCCAGTTCATCTCTTATTAAACTCAATTATACTGGAATTTTCACTGTTATCTCCCAGTGCCACACTTCACCTTCTCTGCATAAGAACACATTCAAGGCAGACACTGGAGATCACACTTGCACCATGTAAAAGGAAATAAAGTGCTAATAGCACAGATGGTGGAGGTATACAAAATGCAAGAGTAGTCAAACGCTTCACGGCTTCACCTATGCTGGCATTTGCAGCAAACTCTTCTTTACAATGGCTACTTAAAATTCAACCATAATCACAAAAATGGAAATATTAATTGCAGTTGATAAATATTCTTAGCTTGATTTAAACCTGGTAGTGAGCCAACTGCAAGCAAAAAAAACCTGTGCCATTTCTAGCTGAAAGTGAATTAGAAATAGAGTTATAAATCCTCCAATAAGGTATATGATTCATGTACCCCTGAATGATCCCATGCTATTAGTCACCTCACCCAATCCGATATTTGCAGATTCTTTATGCTTGATTTTTTCCTTCCTTTCATCTAAAATACTGACACCTCAGGCATGGTAAAAACTGCAAGGAAGACCAAAAGCATTCCCCCCTCCTTGGGATGTAACCAGGAGTATCATGTATGATAAAACACACAAAAAATTAGGCTCTGATTAAAGTAAAGAGATAATGAGGGATGCTTCCACAACAGTATCCACACTACAGATTCAGCTGAGGTTGGAAAACAAGCCAAGTCCTTCACAAAAAGCTGGAGTTCACTGATGACTAAAGCCAGTCCAAGAAAACACGTCAAGGGGCACAGTAACATTTCCATTTACAGGCATATAGGTCCCCCTCTATGAGGGCTTAACAGCCTGTTTCTTGTTCTCTGTTAACTGGCAATCAACATGCTGCAGACACAGCATGACCCCAAGTTTAACTGCTTATATTATAGCAGTGTCAAGAGTCTCAGCACAGGCTGTCCCTGCCCAATAGCATTTATGGTCAATGGGAAAGATAAAAAGACAGCTGATGGGAGTGAAAAAGCAGGCAAACCCAGGTCAGTATGACGAGTGGTGGTCCAGCTGGGCTGTTTGCCTAGCTTTTGGGGAAAGGTTTTACAAGAAAAAAAAAAGAGCAAAATTTCTGAAAGAACAGTAGAGATCTCTCTTATGAAAACTAATTATCAAGTAGCAAGACTAAGGGGATGGAAAAAGAGTGTAAGTGCTTCCCAATCTCCATATCAAGTTTGAAACCAAGCACTCTTGCTCTTGGAAGAGTGTCACTTCAGCTTTCTTCAGAAGATGCAGATTCTAAAGCCCAAGGCAGGCACTTCTTGCAGTCCTGTGAACTCTATTTTGTACTGAAAAATAACTATTTCCTCAGATCTCTACACAACATGATGTATAGAAACCTTAGGAAAAGCTTTCTACAGATAATATTGTCCAGGATATCTGCTGGAAGAAAGGTATCCGACATCCTCTTCACAGATTACACACAGTAGGTCAGCCTGCAGATGCACAAGAAATATATCCACAGGACCTACACTGACCCTGCTCTGTTTAGCCAGGGCAAATATTTTAGTTCTTGGTTCAACTAACAGGTTGTACAACATGTATACACAACACAGTTTGAGTATCTATTCCAGTGAAAATATGGAGATTCTAACAGACTTGAGTGCTCGACACTAAGCATTAATTTTCTGGAAGTTTTGAAGATGAGCAACATCAGTAGAAAGAAGAAAATGTGCATCCATATTATAAAGAAAAAGATTATATTGGATAAGTTTACATTCAGTCTGAAAGGATATTGCTGCATCAGTTTATGTATCAGGCACAATTAAAAAGCAGATGACATTTTAAAATCAGCCTATCCCAAGCACTGAGGAAAACAGAGTATAAATTCTTCAGTGCCATTAACAGTGGAGTAGATAACCCCCAAAGTATTTCCTTGGTAAACCTATAATTTACTTAAAAAAAAAAAAAATGCAGAAGATGATCTGGTTACATCTGAGCATTTACAATGGGCTTTTTGCAACAGCATTCAAGGTCGATCCTATTGTTTTACATTGTCCTTGTTCAGAACAACTTGATCATTTGATTCAAATGCTATTTATCAGCCTGAGCAGTGCTTGCAGAAACCAAAGTTTGGTAGTATCTACAGTCTATGAAAAACTTTGTTTTTCCACTGACCCTAACTACACTGCAGTCCTACTTACTATTCACGATGTAGGCCTCCACTTGCAGGGGTTCCAGTTGAGCACAGATCTCTGACCTGAAACCATCAGTCTTTCATGGTTTGTTGGATATATGCTTTGGGCCAAGTCTGGTGAATGGAAAACATATTTTCTCTATCCCAGCATCAGGGAGGCAAAACAAAATAAGGCTTAATTTGAAAGCAGAATCTCAAGCACATAAAACCAAAGAGAATTAGTAATTCACTGCACCTTTACTCTTCAGCCAGGACATTTAATCTGTTTTTTAAGTACTGGCCATCCTTATAGCCCCGAACAAAGTGCCTTTGCTGGCAAAGCAATTAGACCATATGAGCCTGAAGAGAATCCTAAGGCACATATCTCCTAAAAGGAGGGAGAAAAAGAAAAGTCTGTCTAGGTCAATCACTGCAACAAGAATACAAACGGAAGGAGTGAGCATTTTTTAACCTGAGATGAAGGTGGCAAGTCACAGCTCTAGCAGCAAGATGCTGCTGCTTCTCTGTCCTCCAGAGTCTACTGAGCTTAGGCAGGCATCACCACACTAAGTGGAGTTTTTTTATTTACTTTTTTATACCATCGCATAGGGGACTTAGGACATTATTTCATAGCAAAAATACCAGTAGAGTCAAGACGTTATCGTTCCTGTCCAGAAAGGAATTTCTGCAGGGAGGAATATCTCCTCAGAACAGCCAATTATCATGAGCTTAATTTAAAGAAAAGCGAGCAGAGGTAAGACCTTCAGTATCCATATCCCAGTTAAATGCTCTAATCGCTAGGTTCTTGACTGCTCAAAGGGGGATTTTGACTTTGACAGAGGCTTGCAAGGTGGAGTCAACTTCAATCTATTCTGACCTGTCACCCCTAGAATTATGAAACACAACAGGTAGCCCACCACAATGTCCTGTGTGACAGCAGCTGCATTTACACATTGAAATGTTCAGGAAACATTCATGGAGAGAGGTACTTTTGGTTGGAAAGTACATGATGTGAAACAGCTTTAACTCATTTATGGGAGCAGTAGTTACGTGAAAATATATTAACAGAATAAAGCCCATGCAATTTTATGTAAAAAGCTCAGTAGTCTTCCTAGGCACTAATGGAACTTGACAGCTTTTCCAGAACAAAGCTTTCCAAAACTAAAATAACAGAACAGAAAAGTTTTTACATACCTGTCCACAAACTGCAGAATTTCAGGCTGCTGGTGAGCACTTAAGAGTGGCTATTGGGTACACAAGAATCTAGGATTTCCTCTCCTACCTGTCTTCCCTTGAGCAAGGGAAGAGAGGACAAGAATAAATTAGAATACTGGGCTAAATATATGACTTTCAGCTTTCACTGAAGGCTAATATCCAATTTCCATATCTAGTTCTTTTTGCTTTAGACCTCTGGTTAACCAAACATGACAGTAAAAGGAAACCTGATAGGGAGTTGTGACTACAGAAGGGTGAGTTTTTAAATTATTTTTATTTTTTAAAGTAGAAATGGAGAAAAAACTCAGTAACTTATTTTAGGGATGAAGAGCTTCTTTCTGAATCCCAGATGATTTTACTACTTGCATATCACTGACTCTTTTATTAGTTCTGCAATATCAATTGATGGGACAGAAGGGGAAAGCAGCATTCATGGCTCCTATTTCAAGTTCTGCCACTGATTTGCTTTTATGACTTTAAATAATTCATTCTATTTCTTTCTGTATCTCAAGTTTCTTCTTGTACATGATGGATAGAAGCCAGGATTGCCTACATTACAAAGGTGCCAGGAAAATAAATTCATTTTTAAGGTGCTCTAAGGACCTGGAAGAGATAGTTATGACCTCCAGAAGGATCATTCACTCTGAATGACAGTATCTTAAGATCTTTACAATGGTAAATGATGCATTTTTGCAGCATTATCAATTTCATTAACATTTCGAACATACCAAATCAGAGATGTTTATTTTTTTTCTGGCTTGCTGGGTAAGAAACTTCTTCACTTACATGACAGCTCTTGTTTTAACAGGAAAACTGCGTTAGATCGCTACAGCCTTGAGAAGGCAGGCTTCACCCACATCCTCAATGCAGCCCATGGTCAGCGGAATGTGGACACAGGACCAGAATATTACCATGACATGACTGTGGAGTATCATGGAGTAGAAGCAGACGATCTCCCCACTTTCAAGATCAGCCAGTTCTTTTACTCAGCTTCTAAATTCATTGATAATGCACTTCAGGATGAAAGAAGTAAGGAGGGTGCTGAAAATGGTTAAAAACAGTACAGTTATTTACTCTGTCCGATTATAAGCATAGTTCCATGGCATTCAACCTTGTGAGAATGAAACAAGTCCAATACAGTTTAACAGAGAATATAAAACCAGTAGCATGGAACTAGTTTAAGAGAAGATAGTGATGTGACTAGGACTCTTCTCACTGCAAAGTTAGTACCAGCCCAAGAGCCCCTTACCAAGCACTTTCATAAAAGCCCACATCACAGCTTGCATTAAGGTCTCCTGTCTGATAGAGGTTTTTTGTTGTTGACTCTATCATAAACACATCAAAGACAATTGGACATTGCATAGGTTCCACGTATTAGCTGTCTTTTCCTCAAATTAGTCCCTATCAAAAAAGATTTAATGAATACTGGTTGCACAGTGGTGGAACACACGTGCTCTGCAGAGATTCCAGGCTGTCACTCCACAGCTTCATGCTCTGCAGCATTAGATTCACTCTACAAATATATAAACCACCTTCCTACCTGGCCATCAGATCTACCCAGAGCTATAACATTTATCTTTCTGCCATCTTCTAAGCAGCAGGGGACTGAAACAACTCTGCCAGCAGAGACCTAGAAACATTTCATTAAAGCCCTTGTAGTTTCTCAGCTTGATTACCACAATTCATTATTTGCTGACCCCCAGCAGTGTTCTATCAGAAACCTTTACACTGATGTGAAATGCTACAGCCTAGGCCTCACACTGGTTTTCAGTATTACGCCTACTCCTTCCCCCTTACATGTTTTTTTGTTGTTGTTTGTTTGGGATTTTTTTCGTTTTGTTTTTGTTTTTTTAAATCTCTACAGGATATTTTACCAGACACCAGCTGAGAAACTGAAGACTTTCCTGCTGACCTACAGAGACCTTAATATCAGAGGGTCACATATCAAGTTTCTAGCCTCGTGTCAGCTTCTGTTCTTGGCTGTTTAGCTCAGCTGTAGCCAGCTACTACCTTGCTTGCCCCCAGTAGCCAGCCAGGTCTTTACAATTTTACCCTCTCAGCAAGTACACCCTACAACAACAATCCCTTCCCTTGTTCAGGAGAGAGTCTTGAAAGCAGTTCAGTTTTAAAAATCAAAGTCCTAATAGCAGGAGAAACTGCTTCAGGAGCTTACTTGCTTGTGAAGAAAGGTACCAGGCATTTCAAAAAATTATGTCTGAAGCACTGCCTTTGGGAAGGAGTGGATAACTAACATGCACCTGTGTCTAGCCATGGCTGGAGGCCAGAGGTCAGTATCAGACTGGAGTACTTGAAATAAGAAATGCAGACTTCCTCACTCCCACCACCCTCCTGTTCCCTGTAAGACCTTTGTCTGCTGCACTGAGGTAAAGAAACAAGCACAAGGGAAGCAGCAAAGGCTAGATAAAACCCTTGCATCCCAATAAATATTGAGGCAGGGAAAGATGGGATGGGGGGAGAGGGGAGTATTAACCTTTTTGTTTCAAAACCACATCAAAGTCCAGGAAATTCTGAGACTGTATCAAGCATCAGTCCAGCACTGAAACACAAGACCAAATCAAAGAGTGACTGGATGAACTTCTACAAAACAAATCTGCACTTAAGTAGATACTACTGCAATCATTTCTGTAGCTGTGCACTGCCTGCCACATTCACATGGTTTTTAAACAAGATAGCTAGGATCTTTTCTGATGGAGACCAATAAAATAAAGAATTACTGTAACACTCATGAAGAAAAAGAGCAAGCTCTTCACTTTGTCACAAGGGAAAAGTACACTAAACATACATCTCCAATCCCAGCCACAGATAGGCATAAATGCACATATGCATGGCCCACTAAGACATTGAGCTTGAATGCATGACAATAGCTTTCCAATACACATTTACAGAACAGAATAACTGCAGAAGCTAGACTAACAAGGCTGTTACACTTAAAGGAGAAAATACTAGAGGCAAGTAACTAGTGCTCTCCAACAACATGAATGCATTATTTGTGAATGCACATCTAGTGGAGAAAGGTGCTCTGTATTTCATGTGCCTAATGAAAGGACTATTTGCATGCATCTTCCTGACTGACAAATAGCATCCAGATTCCGAAACAGGATTTTATAGTAAGTCACCAAGTACCTATCTCCAGCGGTAATAACATGGGACTTCAGTATATGGTGCTAAATACTTCTGATCAGTAACGCAATTACACTCATTTGCCACTTTGCATTAGAACTGAGCAAACGCAAACAGAGAGGAAAAAGGGAAAAAGAAAAAAAGTTTCAACTTTTGTGACCAGAATGTACTTCGGCTGTATCACATTGTTTGGGGTGTGACCTTCAGCCAGCCCAGTGATCAAATTCATTGAACAGATGTCTTCATACAATGCTTTTTGCTGGGAAGATGCTCAATAGTCCATGTTGTTGAAACAAGTTGTCATGCAAATGAAGACGACTCTCTGCAACAGTCCAGAAAGCTTGGCAATTTGGATGCTGTCAAAACACAGTCCTAATGCAGTAATTCTGACTTAACCTTCAAAATCTTTGTGATGGTGAAGAAACTCCTTGATCAGAGCAGTATTTGCAGAGTGTAAGCATGGGCAGATGGACGTAAGAACAGTGAAAGTAGCTCAGTTGTAAGAGCAAGTTTTAGAGGCAAACTCGAACTGTTCACAATTATGCATGCTAACATTCAGCTGTGCATAAAGATTTCCCCAAACATGCAATTTGGACCATAGAACAGCTTAAAATTTATACCAGCAAGGCCTGATTAACCTGAAAGGAAGACATTATTTTAAGAGGTTTTTAAGTTCCCTACTATGCTACAGATTTAGTACTCATTCCCTTGGTGTCTTAGTTCCTCAGAATGTAAAGTAGAGGAGAATAGCATTTTCTCTTCATGTGAAGATGTCACGGGAAAAAAATACACTAAAGACAGAGCTAAAAAAAGTAATGTGAGAAGAAACATGAGACAGATACAAGGACCCAAGATATTTGACCAAAGACACCTTAACATTCATCACTCCATCTGACTCTGGAAAGGGAATGCTGCAGCTAGACAGATTTTCAAGAAACACAAGCCCAAGTAAAGTGACCAAAATAGTTCAGGGACCTGTCACCACTCAGCAAACCTCTGGCTCTGTGCACTGGTATTTTTTTATTCAGCCACACCTTGGAGGATGTTAAGTGATCAGAATCAAAGACTGCAAGAGCAGACTCCCTCTCGGCAAAGAAGGTTCAGATTGGTCCTTACATCAGAAAAGGCTACAAAATAGTACAGAAGGGACACGGCTCTGCAGAATAGTGCCAGCGTTTTGCTGTAACAGGCAGTCAGATGTTGAATATTCACATACAGGAAAGGACAGACTTCATTTTCATACAACCAGGGGGCATTTCAGAAAATTGTATGGCCGTTTTTTGCCTTTGTTAACACAGTATAAAACCATTCATTTTCTCCCATATCCCCTGCATTTGCCACCCACACAAAGTAAAGCCTTCCTTGTCCTATCATGTATTTTATCACCTCAACAGCAACCCATTTACAAGGTAGGAAGTGCTAAAGAGAAGCATGAAGGGCTGAACAAATGAGAGTTTTCATCCGTTTCAAATATTTGCAGTAATAATAGAAGGGATTATCATTTTCCAGGAGAGGAAGAGGCACTTTTAGTTATCAGAGAGACTGGAATTTTGCCAAGATGCCTCTAAGACTATCTGCTAGGATTAGGATGCAGACTGTAACCATTAATCCTCTAGTGTTGGCAGTTCTTGATGCGTCCATTACACAGCAATGCTACTTGTGCCAAGACATCTTCTTGCGCCTGGAAGCAAAGGAGTTAATCGGCAGGAGTCATGGCTTTGCACCCAACACCTCTCACTGGGCAGAACTGACAGAGATAAACTATTAGTCATCCCCGTCCCCCGCCCCCCCCCCGTGGCAATTCAGCTTAGCAGGGTGTTAGAGAGAGTGCTCCAAATCTACTATTAGCAGAGACTCTGCATTCACAGTATACAAGACAGGCCACTACTGCAAGGAGATGATCATATAAAACACTCAGAGAGGTGGTGGTGAAATGTTACTTTCATTCAACACGACAGGGTAAGGGCGACTAGCCAGAGATTTCTAAAGAACGGTTTAAGAGGTGGTTTCTTTATCTCCCTGGTTATATGCCTATTAACTTCTACGGCCTTTCTTATCCTCTGCCCTCAAAAATATCACTGAGCCTTAAAAAAGGCCTTGTTAGCTCTATTTTACAAATGAAGTATTTGGGCATAAAGTGATGCAATCTGTATCTTGAAGGACGTTATTGCCAGAACAAAATAAAGTAATCAAATTCAGTTAGCTTTTTGCGTCTAGCTGGTAGAACTGAGAAAGGCACCTCTGTGCATTCCATTTATCCTCATGGAAGAATGGTCTGATAGCATACCAAACCCTCGCACACCCTTGTGCTTTGGCCATTATGCCCAAACACAGAATTACATATAAGCTGCTTGTGAGGCATGCAAGATTAGGCTGCAGTGGGGCTTGCTATGTTACTTAACGCAAGCCTGCAGTCCCCAGGCCTTTCTCTGCAACCTTTGTTCACAAATAAATTCAAAGACACCTGGTTCAGGATTAAATGGGTAATCTCCAGTGTAAATGTTCAGTTACTACAGTAAGTTTTACAGCCTCAGTTTTCCCACCTGTAAAAAGACAGGCCTTACAAAAATGCCGATAAGGGTAGTCAAACCACCAACAGAGCAGGGGCACTACAGAAACCTTCACTGCCAAAAAAAGAAATTACCCAGTGTCATCTCTGCATCATTTCTCTTTGTTTCCACAGACAAGGTTCTGGTTCACTGTGCTATGGGTCGCAGCCGGTCAGCCACACTGGTCTTGGCTTACCTGATGATTTACAAGAACATGACAGTAGTGGATGCCATTGAGCAAGTATCAAGACACCGATGCATCTTGCCAAACCGGGGCTTCTTGAAGCAGCTGAGAGAACTGGACATAGCGTTGGCACTGCAGAGGAGGAATACCAAAACCAGCCTACCATCTGATGATGACGAGAACAGCACCATGATCTAGTATTGTTTCTGGCAGGGTTGTGCTACTGGGAAAGAAACTCCTTAAAAGGAGGGGAGGGGAAGGTGTAGTTAATTACACAGTCACAGGGATCATTTGTTATTTGGAAGGAAAAACAAAGTCATTTCAAATGCTGTCAAGATGAGAAAGAACGGAAGCCAAATTTAAAACCCATCATCTTAGAGTGTTCCAGCCTTAGCAGAATTCTTTGTTACATCAACAAATAAATTTTAACCTCTGTAAAAAAGCTTTTATAACACAGAAGCAGGCACAACTTGAAGAAAACCCTCTTCTAGCAGAGTACCCCCAAACTCCTGATCCTAACCAAAGCACATGGCCTTTAAAAGAGTAGAGCTAGGCATTCCTAAAGAAATTTTGCAGGAAAAACACTGAGATGGTAGCAGCACAAATGTTCAGTCCCAGAGTTCTGAAGGATTTTGCAGGAGTTTGCCTTTTTGTGCTGTTTCCTGGCATCTCCATTTCTTCTTTCACAATAATCTAGGGCAGCACAGCATTTAGAGAGCCTCCAGATAAGGATCAACTACCCAGTCTTTACAAAGGATTTTGCAGCAGACCATGCAAACTCAAAACAAAGCAAGACCCTTGAGAAGGTCAGATGCATATGCAACTATAACGGACAATTCAAAGAAATACATACACATGACATTTTAGCAGTTTCAGTTTTAACTTGTTTTTCCTAAATGCTTCAATTGCCTGAACTTTAAAAGGTCCTATACATACAGTATCCAAATCAATTTACTAGTCCACAAAAAAAACCCAAAAACCAACCCCCGACTAAGAAAATTGTGTTGTGACTTGTTTTCCTGCACTTGGAAAAACTAACAGCTAGAACAATAAAGAAAAATAGGATGTTCTTTACGTTGCTAAGAGGAAGGTCAACACTGAACTTGTGCAGCTCTAATAACCCCCTAAATAACCACGGATTACAACTAGTACTAATGAGATTTTAGTTTTGATTAAAAAGGCAAGAGACACAGATAAAACCTTTAAAAAATATCTCACCAGGAGATAAAATTAAAAACTAACCTTTAAAAAATAACCCAGAGAAAGCTGCTGCTGTGCTTCCAGACACCACTGTTCAGATCTACTATTACCACGTTTCCTATCTCAGTGTTAGTCACCTTTATACATTACTCTCCTCCAATACAGTTGCCAATAATTGTATCTGTTGACAGAAGTAGTCCAAATACACAAATGGGGACACCAGATCTACTTTTCTGCCTAAACTTATTCAATTTACTCTACTTGATACAAATTATCAGTAACTGTGTTTTGACACAGAGTTTTGCCACCTCAGCAGTATTTGATATTCTTAAAATATACTGTAGAGCAGGATAACAAGTAAGCCATGCTTACCTTTTCTGCATCTGCAGAAAGATCAAGTCATTGCTCTCTCCACTGGAATTTTGCCTAATTCAATGTTATCAGGCAAGAGCTATTTATTGCCTCAGTGCCTGAGAGGAATGACCTAGCCACCAAGAGCACCTGAGAGTTCTCTTGGTCTTTACCAGGTGACAAAGACTTTGTGACTTTGGCGCAGTATGGACTGTAGCAGTCTTGGATACGAAAAAGAAAAAGAAAAAGAAAAAGAAAAAGAAAAAGAAAAAGAAAAAGAAAAAGAAAAAGAAAAAGAAAAAGAAAAAGAAAAAGAAAAAGAAAAAGAACACAGGGCAGAAGTGTGCCACTGAGAACTGAGAGCATACACTACAAACCAAATAGAATTGAGCACAACTTCACATCTACAAAAAATGGTTTAAACAGCTCTTTACAGGCTTAGCATCTCTAGTGTGAAGGCTTTCCTATTCCTTCACTTCCTTTTGGAGCCCAAAACCCAGCAAATCATTCATCTCCAAACAGTAACTGTAGCCAAGGCTGCAGGCACCCATAATGCAATGCTTTTGACTTATCATTTGTATTTATCTGTATAATAAATACCTTACCTTCAAACTCTCAGGCAGAGCAGAACACAATAAACACAACCAGACTACTGTTAAAAAACAAACTGGACATCACAATGCGAACAATATTCATGATAGACATACACAAACTCTGGGACTTACAGTGAATTAAGTATCCCTAAACCTGATTAGAACAGGCCCCCCCCCCCCCCCCAACCAGAACCAAAAGGAAGCTCAAAAGGAAGTCATTTGACACATCGAAAATAAATGAGCAGTCACAATGTGGGTTTAAAGAGTAAAAAAATTATTGAAAGGGGTCCTTCAACTCTTTCCATCTACTTCCATAGACCTTCAAATGCACCTTTTCAGAGCACCTTACTGTCTACTGCAATTTAATTCACAACCCAGACAAGCAACAGCTCTCCCGGTCTTGTCTCTGACAAACCTGCCTTTCAGACACATGGCCCTACTCTTTCACTTACCTTGATAGAGAAAGCTGAACTTTCTCACCTCTATGGCAGCAGTGTGTTTCTTAGCACTAGCCTTACAGACAGGAATTCTGTGCCAAATGATATACTAAAATAGAACAAGTATCTACCAGGATTTCCCTCAGTCAAATTACAGATTATTTTCTTTCTTGTATCCTGCATCCTGCTTGATAACTGCTGTAAATGGAAGAGGATTTGTAGCTGATCTACATGCAGAATTGTATTCTAACGAGGTTTTCTGGGGCCTGGAAATGGGCATTTCTTTTGCAGTCTGAGACTTGTGCAAATACACAGGAAAACTTTGAATTTCCTGAGCCACAGCTGCTTTTGGTGGAGACTGACAGAGCTTTCAAAGAGCACCTTCCCAACTACCGATAGAAAGCAAAATACTAGAACTCTTAAGTAGTTCCCATTTATTTTGTCCTGCACAGGAGATTAGGAAACTGGCAGATGGCAACACTGACAGTGACAGAAGAATGTATCTACCATTTCCAAAGGACAGGATTCTAAGCTACTCGGGCACTAGGAGCTGTCATTCTTGCATGGAAGATGAAAAATAGCACAAAACTGATTTCTCAAGAAGTAAATCAACAGAACCCTGTATTCCAGTGTTTCTACACATACTACTTGAAGGCCTTAAACATGGCTTAATTAAGCTTCTGTATTCTTATTTAGTAAACGGGGAAAAAACTACCAAGAATTTGGATTACTCAAGTTATAAAAAGCCAAAACTAATACTACCTTTTATCTTCTCCCTGCTCCACAAAGCTCAAAACAACAACTTTTGATCAATGCATACCCCAGAGCTTCACTATGGAAGAGCTGACCTATATGACTATATAGGTCATAAACAATGCTGGAAATACACGGCTTTAATACAGAGAACTATTAAGAGTAAAGAGAAAGAAAAAGAGAGTCATAGGTCTTTACTACATCAGTTAGTTTGTGTGCTGCTAAAGGTGTCAGTCTCTACAGAACAGGCTGTATTAGGATCACCCTCAGCACTACAGATAAATGCCAGGCCCATTCTTTCTATTTACCACATTGTATATAAATGAAGTTTGCTTGCATCAACTAGCCTGCCTGACAGACAAATTAAACAGCTTATAAAACTAAAAGACATAGACAGTGATCTAACATGAAAGTTTTGTATGTTTAGAAGTCCTCTGCTTCTGCTTATATCACACAGCTTCTCACAAAGTTAGCCAAAAATTGGTTATATTTTGTCTACTGCTAGGAGATCACGTGGCCAGGGTGCAACAACACTTACCATTCCTGTCTTTGCTAAAGGGCTAGAGTGCAGCTTTCAGGAGTACTGTCATTCGGCAGCTTCCAGATGAAGTAGGTTCTGCTCCAAAGACAAGTATCTTCCCTAGAACCAGGTCTTAATCATCTATTGCAACTCTGAAGAATTCTTTTGAGAGACTAAAGAAAGATCTAATTCTCAGCTGGGATGGTGCCAGAGCACACAGTCTAAACTGACGCTGCAATGGGCACACAATACATAGAATAGGTAGATCTGTCAAGGAAAAGACAGCATTTATATAAAACAGAATTCACAGCTAAATAATCACTATAGGAAAAGACGTAGGAGAGCCATTTATCCTCCTGAAAGGAATTCAGTTCTGAGAAAAAAAAAACCCAACATTGGAAACTTGCCTGTTGTGCACACACAGCACATCATTTTCCACCCAACTTTTAATCCATATATTGCAAGTACAGAATTTTAGCAATATGCTGGAGTCAGGATGCTCTGTTTCAGGTTAGCACATACTGAATTGTTAAGAAGGTCTGATTTGCCTGTATGTTACAAGCTTGGAAATCTGAAAATAAACAGCAGTGGATAGAGACCCAGGTGCCTTTTTCACTCACTGTAAAAACACACAAATGAAAAACCACAAAACCAAGTCCTACTTTGAGATGCAATTATTCACCAAAGATACAAGGTCCTAGTTATACACGCTCAAGGCTGCACGTTGACAGTGTCGAGTTCCACTTTCCTTTTCCTAAGCGTAAAAAAAGGTGACAGGGACTTTGTGAAGACAAACACACATATAGTTTAAGTACTATGAATACTCTGCCTTCAAAAAGCAAATTTGACAACATAAGTGCATGAACAAAGATCTTTGTTGTATTGTGCTCTCCTTATCAAGCATACTGAACTCCTAAAACACAAGTTAGTCCAAATTACCATTTGACCAGCAATTTTAGCTCCCATTCAGATCTACTATTTTAGACTGCTGCCCCATCATAATAAAATTGAACAGGTTATGCACATGGATCTGTAGTATCAATTTCTTCATCTGGCAACACCACACACTTGAAGGGTTTAATTTAAAGAAATACACATTTCTCTGACTTTTCAGAAAAAAAAAAAAAAAAAAATCACCTAAAGAGCTGCTCTCTATACTGGAATAGGGACACAGAGTTTTCAGTCAAGATGACCAATCCTTTCACCTTAGCTAGCAACCTTCCCACAGTGTCAGCGGGCTAGAGAGGGGATTCAGTGGCACCATTCACATTAGAAGCATTTTGAAAAATTCTTACAAGGATTTTTTCTGGTGCAGATTCACACGTGCCCAATTTAAACTTGGTCCACTCAAGAGCTCCACATATAGACAGCCTTCTTGATTTTTACAGACCTTCTACTGCTAGATTGGAAGTGTTCATATATGCGTGTATGCATTTGTGTGCACACATATACATGTATATACACAGAACTCAAAGGTTCAACACAATATTTGCATCATCTTGTAACCCAGCAACAATGACAAAGAAAGAAATTACAATTCTGTCATTAAGATACAGTTCGAACACCATGTCTCTTACTATCATATACCCTTTTACATATATATTAACACTTTCTATAGGAAAGAAGTTTCATACATTAAATATTGACAACCTTGTAATGTATTAAATACATATTTATTCAATATTTTATTAAGATTATTAAAAAAAATAATCTTAGATACTCTTTATTTTCACAAGGTGTATGCAATTATGATGAGTAACCTACACTTAAACTCTAACAGCCTAATCCAAACCCCATCAGCTTTAATGGGCTTTAGATCAAGCATGTGAGAGCACTGTAACAAACACTGTTTCAGGAGGTAATTCCCATGCAACATCAAACTATGACAAGACACAAGAGGCTAAAAATGGCTCATCATAATTTATTTTATGTTAAAATGTACAGCTTGAGGGAAGGGGCGTGTGTTGTTTTTTTGCAGTTTTTATTTTTGTTTCTTGGGGGCTTTTGTGAGTGTTGGGGTTTTTTTTTTGTTTGTTTTTTGTAGGGTTTGGGGGTTTTTTTTGTTGTGGTTTTTTTTGTTTGTTTGTTTGGTTTGTTTTTTTTTTTTTTTTTTTTAAGTGACTGACTAAAAAGATAACATAAATACAAGAGTGTCACTGGGTCCTATTTTTACATGTATCAAGCCTCTTCTGTTCGGCCCTTACAGTCACTCTGTACAGGTACAAAGGCTGCAAAAAAGGAAGCAATATAAACAGACACAAATAACTTTTGCCTTTTTACATGCGATCTGTAAGCTTAGTTTGAGCTATTCACACGCTACTGCTCTATTTTTTCCCTTAAAAAATAACTCCAATATTTTATAAAGATAGAAAAATCTACAGATGGAATGAAAATGTAAAGTTAGAGGCATTTCCATAAAATAGCAACTTTACACCAAATTCACTACTTCTTTTTTAAATCCTGCCAAGTATTTGGACATATATGAAAATGTTTCAAAACTTGACAAATAAACACTGAGATGTTTCAATCAACAAAAAACCATAACAGTATTTATAAAACAGAAAGCTGCCTTTTTTCCTACCCCAGCCCCAAAGAAACTGGTCACAAAAATGGAAAAGAGTCTCAACTTTACACTAAACACAGCAATAAAACCCTTTGAACTAACCAAAATGTGAATAGCTTTTGCAGCTTTTTTTTATTTTTTTTACAAGTTTTATAATTAACAAAAATATAGTTCTGTTTTTTTTACCCCTCAAACTAGGGTAACCTAATCAAGGCAAAAAAATTAAGAAATGGCTTACTGTTAAGCACAACACTTGTACAGTACTACAAAATGCACTGTCACTAACAAAGACATTAGCGGCATGCAGAAGTGTCACCTTCAGAAACAAAATAATACCATAAAAGAACTGCTGAAAGGCATTTACATGTGGGGAAAGGAGAGAGAAAAAGCTCACGATGCAGTACTGTCTGATAGTTTTGGAGTCTATTTATCCACATTTTTAATGGGAGCAGGCACATAAAATGGCTCTGAACCATCAGCTGCTGTGTAATTGCAGTTCATAGAAAGAGTTCTTCCTTTCCAGAGAACTTCAGGTTCAATGAAATAAAGAAAAAATGGAAAACCATCTATTTCCCCCCAAAGAGAAGAAAAGTTAAATCCCACAAAGTTAAAAAACAAAACAAAACGAAACAAAAAAAACAAAACAAGAAACAAAGAAAAAAGAAAAACTTGTATAAGGCTTTCTGCTGCATACAGCTTTTAAATGGTGCCAACAAATGTTTTTGCATTCACACCAATTGCTGGTTTTGAAATCGTACTCTCCAAAAGATATTTGTGCAGATCAATCCAATATGCCAGTTTGGTAGTCCGTCTCTCCAAAGGGCCTACCTTCTCATGTAGGATCCATTAAGAGACTGTTTAGACATGCCTGTATTCATGTAGCCATGATGCCCCGGAGGACTGTACATCATGTTACTGTGGGGTGCTGTCTGCATTGGTTGCTGTGCATATGGCTGAGTTCCCATCATCCCCATCTGCATCTGCATAGGGTACTGGGGTGTCTGATTCATATACCCATGATTACTGTGATATCCACTATTCATCATTGGCTGGGACATACTATAACCATTCATAGCATTAAGGGTATTCATATTCATGTTCACTGAATTGACATTATAAGCAGGGGCTGGCATCAAATTTACACTCATGTTCATACCACGCTGCATTGTTAAGGTCCGCGCGGGCCCTTGCATGGCCACAGTCTGTGAAGCACGCCCATAAATTTGTGGCTGATGGGCTGCAGCAGCAGGTGGCAGAGGCGTGGATTTGGTTCTTACAGAAACATGACCTTTGCTGGCCATCTGAGTCTGCAGTCTTTGGGTGTGGGATATTCCAATATTCGATGAAGTCATATTACGCTGCAAAAGGGGAGGTGGCAAATTCATGGGAGGAGGAGTAAGGTTGGGGGGAGGGGTCATGGTAGCCTGTGCTTGGGGTCCTCCAGGAACAGCATGTGGAGACTGAGAAAGCTGAACAAGCCCTGTATTACTTAAGGGGGTGGACAAAGAGGCACTGTTTGCATAGGAAGTTACAGCAGCTGAATGGCTGTAAGGCAAAGAATGATCCATAAGCGTGTTAGTTAACTGTTGCAGTTTGGCAAGGCTGAAGGTGGCAGATGGCTGTGAGTAATGCCCTGCTCCAAATTCACTCTGCCCCATTCTTTCATATAATCCAATGTTCGCATTGCCAGTCTCGGGGATTTCAGTTAACTGCATAGGTGGTGTAAAATTAGCAGCCATGCTGCACTGGGATAACTGTTGGTTGCTGCTTGGAGGCCTTTCAACAACACAACCTTGGGGAGATTTTACATTACAAGTAGGAGGAGAATTGATGTTTGTTTGTTGCATCATACTGCAGCTTCCATTGATGTTAGACATCTGCTGTGTCACTGCACAGCTACTCTGCGTTAGGTTACTAGATGTAAGGCTACTGTATGAACAACTGTTTTGAGAAGAGTTGTTTCCACAAATACTACTACCCATTGTAGAATCGTAACTGCTTGGGTTTTCATAGTTTTCTGTTGTGCTCTCGATGCTCCCTAAGTCACTAAACCCACTATCCACAACTTGTTGCGAATGATCAGAAACTGAGGGAACATCCATCATTGGGCTAGTCTCCATGTTCTGCAGAGACGGCACAGAAATGGCACTTTGATCTGGGCTGATCTGAGCATAGCTGTTCTCTAAAGGAGCAACATTTGGACTATTAACAGAACGAACTGACTGGCTGGGATGAGAGTGCACAGATGAAACTGGGCTACTGTGGTCTGACTGCTGACAATCATCCAATGTGGTCATTTGGGGACTTTGGTCATTATGGGCATAGTTTTGCAAACTTCTACAGGCCTCTTGAGTCTCTGCACAGTCCTGAAATGTATCTTCATGTTCACTTGCTTCTTGGGTTAGAGACTGTACTGCTTGAACCGTCTCCGAATCGATCTCCATAGTCTCAGTACTCTCTCCCTTGAAATCGGAATGTAATTCTTCACCAGCTTTTTGGTCCTGGTTGTTATCTGCATGATCATCATCAGATTCAGGCACGGGGTCTGAATCTGTAGCAAGTTCTTTCTGGTCACTTTCACACTCATCAGCTGCAAGGTCAACACCACAATCCATTAAGTCCTCCTGATTTGAATTACCAGTTTGAACATTTACGTCTAAAAAAGACTGCTGTGTTTCCAGCATTTCTTTGAAAACTTCACCAGGCAGTTCCTCTTTCTCCACTTCTGTTGAACCCATGTGGCTATCATCTTCATCATCTGCATCATGATCCTCATTGTGAGAAGGTTCTTCCTCCTCCTCCTCCTCCTCCTCCTGATCATACAAATGCACGGACTCCTCTTTTTGCAGAAACACCTCTTCTGCTTTGTCTTTTTCTTGATCTTTTGAATTGATTCCACTTTGTTCTACATTCCTTTCTTCTTCCCCAGCTTTTGTCATATCATTTTCTTGTTTTTCAAAGGGTTCACTGGGTGGTTGCAGAGGTTCAGGTTCTACCTCTTTTACTTCATCATCTGGTGGTGGTAATACTTCAACAGGCTCTTTAATTGCTTCCTCCGAAACAGCAGGAACTGTGCAGGGCTTGTCTTCAGCTGCTTCCTTTTGTTCTTCCACCAGCACCTGATAGTCAGGCTCCATAGGAGTCTCAGGTGGAGTGTATAAATTAAGCTTAAAGCCAGGTTTTCTTTCTTTGCTTTGCCTCCATTTAGATGGACCACGCTTAACTCCTTTGGGCCAACCCTGCTTACTCTTTAAAGGTTCAAGATTGTCTTTAGTGCTTTCTTCCAACACAGCTACATCCTCTGTATTATCTTTGGGAGGCAATAAATAGAGACAAAAGAAAAGTCTTAGCTTGCACAAACTAATCAGTATTTTCAACCATAAACCCAAAAGCAATTTATAAACTCAAAATGTATTAAGAAACTCTTGAACAAGAGTTATCAACAGATCTCAAGCTACAATAGAATGACATAATATCTACAGCTCAAACACATAGATATATAAAGTTCTTCTTGTTTGGTGGCCTTTTAATAGTTACCATCAGAACCACCATTTATACACGAGAAGATTCCCAGAGATTTAAAATCACACTACATGTAAACTAAAGCAAAAATATTGTCCAAATATTTGATTATCAACCTTTGTTTTTACAATAGAGGTATGCCATCACTATATAGACATTGATCTAATGCATGTTGATCTTCTTTGACAGTAATAACATGAGTCTGGAGTTTCCTGTTTGACCATTCTGGATGATAAGCCACAGTAAGCATATAATCATGCTTTAGTACCAACACTGGAAAAAAGGTGGTTCATTCTAATATCTTCTCATGGGCAGCATATCATGACACAGCTCACAATACATGACAAAAGGCAAAAGATAATTGCAATTAAACAGTGTGTCAGAACACTAAATTAATCCATTGACTATAAAAAAACCCCTACCCAAACACATTCACTCCTCTCCTCTCTCCCCAAATACCACTTACATATACATCAGAAAAAAGGAGAATTTTCAGGATAAAACATGCTGCACTTGGGAGTGTAATGGCTTCAGCAATACTCCTTTGCCAGGTTCTGCCTCTCACTGTAGTGCTATAACACTCTTACAGTCAATTAATGTGATGACATGGTCCATGGACAAATACGCAGTATCTGTGTAACTAAAGCAGTGCAAACCTGACCACTGGGACATAGCTGGAACACTCTGAATTTGCTACTATTAGTTTAATTCACTTCTGTTGATAAGCAGGAAAAAGTGGTAATATTGTAATGTTCCTGTGCACTGGTTTGTAACAGCACCAACATTGGTAAGCATGGTTGCTCTAGTCACACAAAAGCTGTTTAAAATAGAAATCAGTGCATGTTCCCTCAACTAAGCAAAGATTAAACTTCCCATGGAATTATGAAATACTAAAATAGTAATCACTGGCTTCTTAGAGAAAATATATAGACCTGAGAATCCAGTCATTCATTCTGGAATTAAAACTTAAAAGCATAATTTGAGAGCCAGGAGGTCAACGGATGAGTATACATTCAGAATAGCTCATTAGTAGTTTCACTATCCACCCATTAGCTTTTCTGCCAGGAAATATCCTTGAAATCAAACTAGATAAGCAACTTTGAAAGAACACTGTTAAAACTATCCCTCTCTTTTGTGGGGAAAAAAAATAGGGACCCTAGTGCTGAGGACACATTGTGCCCCAGAAACAACAAACATTTCATTGAATTACCAACAATGCAGAATAGAAAGATATTTGTGTAAATCAAATCTTACTTCTT